>NW_009698975.1:4420-4776 GCF_000703405.1 Apaloderma vittatum | reverse complement strand
CCCCACGTTACTTCCTCCTTTGCTCCAACAGCCCACTGGGACACGGAACGGCACAACACCGCGAGTGTGACCTCCAAAACCGCGGCTCCTGTGGGGAGGACGACGTTCTGACCCACGGCGTTACAGCCCGGCCAGTGGGAATCTGCAGGGATTCCCCGACAGGCGGGGGGCGGGGGGCGCCCGGCGGGCCTGGAGCGCCCGCTTCTGCAAAATGGCGTGATAAGATCTCAGAGGGGCTTAAAAAAACATTAATAACCCGGGGTGTTTTTTTCCTATATACATGAAACAGTCTCATCCCTGCCCCTCCCGGCGTGGGTGACAGCGCCCAGCAGTGCGTCCCAGAGCGTGGCGTGTGG
>NW_009698975.1:0-4373 GCF_000703405.1 Apaloderma vittatum | reverse complement strand
CTGGCCTGAGCTTCCATCTCAGCCCCAGACGGGACTCCCGGGTCAGGCTGGTGGAGGAAGGCATGCCTGGGTAAGTCATGAGTGGGATAGGAGAGCCAGGGTGTCCACTGCCTTCACCGATCTGCCTGCATTAGGGCTGCTGCTGGTACTGGCTCTCTGTTGCAGTGAAGAAATCCTCCAAAATGCTCTGCGTGTACTCGAAGGTGGGACGATCCTCGGGTTTGGTCTTCCAGCATCTCAGCATAACATCGTACAGCTCCACGGGGCAGTTCTGTGTGCGAGGCATGCGGTAGCCGTGCTCCAGGGCTCTGATCACCTCCACACTCGACATCCCTGGAGAAACGGAGCCAGACAGGTGAATGTTTTGTGGTTTATCAGCGATTCCTTTAAAGGCAAAAATCATCCAAACTACCCACCCTTTGGGCAGCATCACTGGGAGGAAAAAGTACAGGTTCAAGGGGCTGGGAAGGGGGAACTGCTGCTCCTGCTTAGGGAAACGTGTGGACAACCGAGATGCTGAGTTAGTTGTAACACGTGGTTTTGTACCCCGGTTGAGCAGATCAGATGGGAATTATAATAATTTTGTATGTATTTCAAAAAAATAAAGGCTATACTTCGCCATCTGCTGAGTCTCTAACGAGCCATTCCTTCCAATAAAAATAAGTTACTGCGATGGCTCACAGGCAGAATTGCCATCTTGAGACCTTATGCTACTGCCTTTGAGCCCTGCTCCCAGTGCGAGATTCAGATTTATTGCCATTCCCTCTCTTTTCAGCCATATAACTTCATGGGGACACAGCTCCCATGGATGGGGCCCAGGAGGTGGAGCGTGTCTTTGGGAAGCAGCTCAGAGGAGGCGTTTCACCTCCTTACCTGGGTAAGGGATGCGCCCGTAGGTAATGATCTCGGTCAGGAGGATCCCAAAGGACCAGACATCTGATTTTATAGTGAAAGATCCATAGTTGATGGCTTCTGGTGCAGTCCATTTAATGGGAAACTTGGCGCCTGGTCAGAGAAAACAGAAGGGAAACATGAGCTTCTAACATAAATGCCGAGAAACTGGTGGTGAAATATAGGGAAGAGGAAACAAAGAGAAGAGGAAGACGTGAAGCGATGCAAATCAGAGGCACTTCCCCCACTAGCACGTCCCTCCTGGGGTCCTTGCCACCAAGGTTACACATTGATAAGCAGCCCTGAGGGAACCCCAAAACCCTTCACCGTGGCAGAAAGCAGCCAGCCCCTCCCCAGCAACTCCTGCACCTTCCCGGGCCGTGTACTCATTGTCTTCGATGACTCTGGCCAGTCCAAAGTCTGCGATCTTGCACACCAGTAGTGCCGACACCAGGATATTGGCAGCCCTCAGGTCTCGGTGGATGTAGTTCCTCTTCTCGATAAACGCCATCCCTTCTGCGATCTGTAAAAAGGGGAAAGAGAAAAATGCAAAGAAGCTGTTTGAAATAACACAACCCCTTTCTCAACATGACTGGTACCGGGAACGGACAGAGGCTATCGGCTTCTGGCCAGCGCAAGGGAATGGGGTGAAAGGAGCTGACTCCTCTGCAGGGGAACCTCTCCCTGTGCAGAGGATCCCTTGCAGAAGCTCAGGGGCTGGCAATGAGCCCAAGGTGACCCATTTAAGCCCCTCTGTGAGAAAAGCAGCGAGAACTGGCATCCGAGGAGCCGAGTTGCTCACAGGCAAGTGTCTGCAGATGTCTGTAGGGCAAGACGTGGAGTAAATCATTCTCTGTGGAGTAAATCATTCTCCATGGAGTAAATCAGCAAAGATGGGAGACTGTCTCCAAATACATCAGCAATGGTTTGAGAGCAGCAGGGAGTAAATTACCCTCACTCTACACTGAGGGGACAACAAATGGACTCTAAGTGCCGCACTGAGGGTCAGCCAGGAGTGCTGAGCTTCCTTGGTGAGGACAGAAAAGGAGGGGGGTGGGACTCCCCAGAAAGGCGGCTCTTCAGGAATAGCTTGTGAAGAGTCAGTCCTGCCTGGGGGCAGGATGGTTGTGAGAACCCCTGAAGTTCCCCTCCCTGCAGGCTCTTATCTTCTGAGTGGCTGTAACAATGCAGAAATGACCTGGTGTGCACACAACCAACCCCCAAATTTGTGCTGAATTATCGCATGCCTGAATGCTGCCAGCATCCCAGAGAGGAAGGGACTAGAGCAGCCAGAGAGGACACTTGCCCCCCATCCCCGTCACACTCGCACAAGCCTGGCCAGCGTAAGGTGCAGTTGCTCCCAGTGCTCTCCAGACAAAATACAGAAGTAAACAAGCACTGCAAGAGCAGGAGGGTTATTTCCATGACCACAGACAGCCTTGCAGTGACTCAGCCCCAGCACAACCCTGGGTGCCAGCCTTGCTACCTGCCTGCCTGCACACGAAAGAGCTTCAGCCTTTGCTCCGTGGTGGCGCAGAATGAAGCCCCTCTGAGCTGCAGAGCCACTGGGTGGTTCGCAGGAGCCAGCTTGCCGGGAACAGATGGTGGGGGCGAGCATGCAGCTGGTGAACACAGCCCAGCGCAGCCAGCACAGGTCACCAGCGACCCAGCCTAAGCCCCTGGGGTCTAGGCTCCCATCCTGGCTTTCCTCTCAGGTACCCCTACAAATGGTTTCAGAGGTACCAAGCTTAGCTCAGAGGGTGCCTGGATTCAGGCAGCATCTGGGGACACTGTAGAAGCAACAGGGGCAAGACAGTGGTTGCACAAACAAAGCTAGACATGTAATAGTATGCTTAGCTGTACTCAAAATCAGCTCTGCAAAATATCCCCCAAATGATTTTCACGGAGTCCTCCTGCCTCTCCTGCTGCCGTTCCCCAGCCTGTGCCAGCCCTTTGGCAGGCAGGTGATTTTAATGAACCACAGACCTCCCCCGGGACTTCCTGTGTTTTTTTCCCTACGCTCCCTTCTACAAACCAAGCCCAGCTCAACCTCCCGCCCACTGTGAATGCAACGAGACCCGGCTGCAGGTTTCCTACTAAACCCACCCTATTAAAGCTCGACACTGCTGCAGCTGTAGGTGGGTCCTGCCCCGGGGCATGGCCCGAGTGGGATGAGATGCTGCCCTGGAGCACCGCAGTCAGTGCCAGGGTGGGCCTGTGGCCGGGTTTTTGGGGCATTTGCGAAGTTGAGGCTCTGTCACACAGAGTGCATTGTTTGCAGGTAACCAGCACATCAGCAGCAATGGATAGAAATCCAAAGCTTTGCCACAGCAGCTCCCTCAGGGAGCTCTGGCTTCAGGCAGGTCACACCAACCAGCACCAGCGTGCCCTGGAGAAGGGACCATGCAAACACACCGCGATGCTCACCCCTGTGACTTGCGCAAAGCACAGCTGCAGCCCACAGGACAGAAACCATGACAATCTCAGAGATGAAGGTTTCCCAGCTCCTCAGAAGGAGCAGCCAGGCCAGAACGCCCCAGGGTCCGTGCAGATCCATCGCGGCACTGCCCGGGCACGTGCATGGGCTGGCCGGCTGCGTGCTGCAGCGAATGGACTAACAGAGAGGAAGCCACCACTTCTCCTTTGGCACACACCGGCTCCTGCGTGAGGGCAGCACTGCAGGGAAACCTCCCCAGCTCCTTCTCTGCATCCCCACCACCCCCAGCATTTGCCAAGTAAGTCCTTGGGCTCCTCCGTCCCTTCGCTCACCCTCCTCAGGGGCAAGAGGGAGCGGGGAGCAGGGCAAGGTCTGCTCCCTCCTCACCTGGGCAGAGAAGTCGATCAGCTTCGGGAGCGGCTGCTTGTTCCCCTCCTCGCTCTTCAGGAAATCCAGCAAGCTCCCTGCGGATGGGGAAGGGTGCCAGGGCTGATGGCTCAGCGGCAGTCTGTGCCCACCCTCGGGGTGGCACAGGGTCTCTGGGAAGCCGAGCACAACGCGGGGACTCGGTCAGGAAACACACCCAACCCCCCAACCCGGTCCCCTGGATCAGGCACCTTTCTCCATGAACTCGGTGACGATGTAGATGGGCTCCTCCTTGGTGACGACGGCGTGCAGCTTCACCAGCTTGTCGTGCTGCAGGGTCTTCATGAGGTTCGCCTCCTCCAGGAAGGCGTCCACAGACATGCTGCCCGGCTTCATCGTCTTCACCGCCACCTTGGTGTGCTTGTTGTAGGTAGCTGCGGGACAGCACAACAGACTATTTCCAGTCCCCCCAGTGCCCAGGCACTGGGAGCAATGGATTTTGGAGCCAAAGCACCCAGTCCTGCAGGAGCTGCCATGCGAGGGCTGGAGACTGTGCACAGCCCAGAGCTGTCCCCATGCACCCAGCCCCGAGCAGTCCCTGTGTTAAGGGCACTTCCTCGTGTTCCTTGCCCTCTCTGCCACCCCTCCACCTCCTCTACCATCCCTCACTCTCCCTCGT
>NW_009698974.1:15821-18101 GCF_000703405.1 Apaloderma vittatum | reverse complement strand
TGGAAATGGACATGGAAAGTTCCTACTAACAACAATCCCTCAGAGCAGAGAGAAATTAAAAAAAAAAAAGGCTCCTCATTTTACAAGCTTTCTCGTTTCTAGCTGCATGGAGGACTGCGGGGGAAAGATAAATGTCGATCCAGCTGGAGGGAACCAGGGCACGGCTCAGGTCTACAGGAAGATTTAGGGCCCTGAAGTCCAAAGGCAAGGCTTGATCATTGCACGAGGCAAGAGAAATCTCTGGGAATGGATATCACGTTAGACAATGTGTTGTAATAAGTGTTTTATGCTTTAGAGGAGGAGAAAGAACAGCGAAATCCCCCGTAAGAGCTAATTACTGCAAATTCCTTTTCAATAAAACAAGACACACAAAAAATCCTCCCTTAATGGAAAAATCCATTTAAGGCTCAGATGAGGTAACTGCAGTTCACGTCCTCGTCGCATCATTAGTAGAAGTCAAAGAGGCTTCGCTCGGGGCTTGGTGAGCCCAGCCCAGCCTCCTCCCAGGGAGCTGCTCAGCGAGAAGCCGAGGTGTTGGGGTGCAGGTCTGCCAGGGAAAAGTGATCTTTGGGGCTCCAAATCCCAGGGAAAAGGCTTTCTAGGGCTTGTGGGAGAGCCCATGCTGAAAGCCAGGGTGAACTTGTTTTACTTTTCAACTGTGGCAGAGCATGGGCAAGGTTGAGGGAACAGTGGGAGCTTGGAGGTGTACGGGGGCCAGGAGAGCTCATCTCGGGACCGGACAGTCCCCGTGGCACCTCACCAGGGGCACCCAAGGTGGTGTTATGCCACCAGTGGGGTTTGACCATGAGCACTGGTGCCTGGAAGGGTTGATGGGAGCTTCCCTGCCCCGAGCTGCCTGCATGTTCCACCTCTGCAGCTCCCCAAGAGCCCCGCGTGACCTCCGTCGCCTCTCGCAGTCCAACCCAATTAAAATAAAATAAAGAATTGAATTAGGAGTGGATTTGCCTCTGTCCCTGATACTCTGTGTTTCCCTGTGATTTGAAATGAGGCCAGTTTGGTGGATTTCTTGCACATGGGAGCAATATATTGAATTACATGTATGTCCAGTGCTTAGGAGAGATACATTTCTTTTCCACATGTTCATGCAGCTGCGTGACCCCAGGAAACCCAACAGTGGGATCTGTCTTTGGAGACAAATAGGGATTGTTTTGTGTGCGTGTGTAAATGCTCCCTCCGCCTCCGCTCCCCCCGCCTGTCCTTGTGTGGGGGTGTGTATAGAGAGGGGATCGCTCCCCACCAAACACATCTTTGCAGGGGGTGTTCAGCAGACCCCCAGCTGGGGGACCTGCCTGCTGCCGGACCTCGGAAGCCGGGGGGAGGGGGAGAGGCAGGCGGGAGCTGCTGGAGACAAACCGGCAGGCAGGCGGGACTGCTAGGTAATTCTCTGTGTCACCTGGACCAGACCCATATGGCCCTTCCTGCCATCACTCCTGGGGATGTGGGATGCTCTCCGGCAGCGACAGGACCTCTCAGCCCTCCCCTGGCAGAGGCTGCACACCCGCATCCTTGGCCGGGAACGTGGGTTTGGCTCAGCATGCACCCACGGGAGCGGGACCCAGCCCAGTGGAAAAGGAAGAGGCAGCCCATGTTGTATAAATCAACTTGGGAGGGACTGTGGTGTGTCTCAGCTGCTGGCATTCAAAGGGACCTGTCCTTTTCATCCCCCTGTGCTGTCACTCAGCATCCCGCAGGCCTGTCCAGAAAGGAAGGAGGCTTTGTTGATAAGATCTGGGACTTTTGAGAAAATAAAAACAGAGGGTGGAACAGATTTCTTTCTTGTTCCTTCTATATTTTTTTGTTTTAAAGAAAGATGTAGGGTAAAGAAAAATGTTTGTAGGGTAGAAGCCTGTTTGATGTGGAGCATTGCTACCCAAACACATCATTCCCAAACAGCACGCCCAGTCTCTTGCTGAAATCTGGATGTGTAATGAGTCTCCAGCATCTCTGCAAGCACATTTCCTGAGCACTGACTCCAGGCAGACCCCAGAGAACGCAGGGCTGGTACTTGAACCTGCCGGGAAATCAAACACTGCCAGACTCCAGTGTCAGCTCTGGGGTGACGCGAGGTCAAGGATCACACGTGCCCTCGGGTCCTGTTCCCAGCTTCCCGGCTGAAGCTCCTTAGCCCTGGGGTGATGATCCATCAGCTGCCCCGGCATCCCCAACAAGCCCCTGGGAGGTCCCCGGTGGGACCATGGGGCAAGGAGGGGAGGTAACGGGGTGGGCAAGGCAGCTGAGCTGCTCGGCAGCCCCAGGGAT
>NW_009698974.1:15574-15790 GCF_000703405.1 Apaloderma vittatum | reverse complement strand
CTAAGTGGGATTGGCTGCCGAGCCGCCGGAGGAGGAGCCTCACCAAGCACATTATCACTGGCACAGTGCTTGTAGTGCTTGTCTATAAATAGGAGTTTTAAAGCAAGGCAATTAATCTTGGTGCGCGCTACTGTCTGGACTGGCTCATGTTGGTTTAACAGCACGGATGTGAGTCCAGCATCTACTGTGAGATTTGCAAGGCCAGCCTACCCAGGC
>NW_009698974.1:14824-15447 GCF_000703405.1 Apaloderma vittatum | reverse complement strand
CTGGGCGGTTAAAAGCACTGACACGAGCCTCTAGCAAGGTTTACCTGCTATGCTCTGGCATTTGCAGCAGGCTCAGGGTCTGCACAGGGTGACTTGTCATCGCCAAGCTGATGAGTGGTCGTATTAGCAGCAGCAGCCGCCTAGAGAGTCACCCTGCCTTCTTTAAACCCGGATGGTCACGCATGGAGACCTCACCCCTGAGCTCTCTGTAAGTCATAACTCTTTTTTTTCAAACCTTGCACCCCACCAATACTCATTTTTTCCCCCGAGCAAGGAAAGGGTCAGTCCCTGACCCTTTCCAAAGGAAGGGCAGCCTTTTCCCCTCTGCTCAGCCCTATTGCTGCTGCCTGCAAGGCCATCCCTGTCCCTACAAGGGACAGAAGCCAGCCCTGCAAAATGTCCTTGTTGCAGCCAGGCAAGGTAGTTCGCAAGTGATCCAGGCACACGGGACCCTCCAGCAGGTATTGTGCCCTCCTGCATGTCACCCACACCTGAGCTGGCTCCTGCATGTGTATGTTGGGGGAACAAGAGCCCCCCCGCCCTGGCCACCGCTGCTGCACCAGGCTCGGGGGGCTGCACTTGAGGGGGGGCTTCTCCCCCCAGCAGGGCTGGCGGGAGCCGTG
>NW_009698974.1:10954-14793 GCF_000703405.1 Apaloderma vittatum | reverse complement strand
TTGTTGGGGGGAAGCCACTTTTAGCTGACGGTACAAGGGAGGGCCATATTGGTTTCAGTCTGTTCTGCAAAACACCAACCAGCATGTGCAATCTGTGAGCCCCCTGCTTGACGAGAAATGCTAATTGCGTGAGAAGGACCTGCCAACAGCCCGCAGTATTCGGCATGAAGGGGGTTTATTAGTATTATTACTATTGTTCTGGCAGCTGCGGAACAGCCAGCCTGTTCTGCCACGGCCGAGGGGAGCGAGCGGGGCGCGGGAGCGACGCTCGCCTTGCCAGGCGCTCCCTGCCGCTGCGGGCCCGGCCCTCGGCGCTTTTTTTCTCCGTGCCCCCGGCTGTCTGCGCCCTGTCGAACCCCTCCCAGGAGGGATCCTGCCTGCTCTCCCCTTGTCTGTGTTGTAGGGGAGGAGCAGACGTGGCATTTCTCCTTGGGCTGAAAGCGTCGGGTTTGCGTGAAACATGAAGCGAAAAATCCCTCCTCTCTCATTTACCGCCTCTTGTGCTGACACCGTCGGGTGCTGCATCCCGCCACTCCCCGGCCCTGCGAGGGGGCACCCAGGCACCGGGGAGCGGGGGCTGCCCCAGGCGGCTGCAGGGTTTGCAGGGCAGGGATGCTGGGGCAGGTACAGGGACCCCCGAGGGACTCGTCCTGGGGTGTGCAGCACAGGTAGGACACGGGCTGTGCATCTTCTCTGAAGCCATCTCCAGTGAGGGGCTGGTTTCTGCTAAAGAGGGAGGAACGATGAGTCTGTCTTGATCTAAAAACAGGGTGAAACCTCCACGTGGTGTGAAAACATGGTGGCTGCCCTGGGTTTTTGTGGGAGAAAATTAAGGCTCTGCTTTGCAAAACCATCCTCTCTTCTCACCTGCAGCCAAGGAAAAAGCAGGAAGGTTGATGGATTTAGTGTTTTTCTTTCTCTTC
The DNA here is from genome assembly GCF_000703405.1 of Apaloderma vittatum. Classification (NCBI taxonomy): domain Eukaryota; kingdom Metazoa; phylum Chordata; class Aves; order Trogoniformes; family Trogonidae; genus Apaloderma; species Apaloderma vittatum. The sequence continues at coordinate 13,870 of NW_009698974.1, read as the reverse complement.
TGGCCTTGCTAATTTGCAGAAAAGGAAACAGATAAAGTTTGATAACTTTGAAATAGAAAGAGAGAGAGAGAGAGATATGTCCCAGGCAGCCAGCTCTTAATGCTCCCCCTCCTGTTTCAGAGAATAAATGAAGTGCTCTTCATTCCCTGCTCGTCTGCCACCCTCCACTGAGTCTGTCATGGACTCATCTGTGTATAAATTAGCTTTTCACAGTAATGCCGTGTAAAATTATTTCTGTCATCCTTTTATCTGACCAGTTTATCTCGTCAGCTTGTCAGTCTTAATTCTCCAACCTTTCTCTCCTCTCCCTGGCAGAAGCCACCTGAGAGCATCCCCTGGAGCTCCCGGGGTCTTTAGCAAGGTGGTGAACATCTACTCACGTAGCAAAACGCTCAGAGAGCGCCGGTACAGCTGGCCAAATGGTTTACACAAGCCTGTCTGCTGGCAAAGCGAAACGGAGCGGAGCAGCACAGAGACTGCCATTTTCAGGCCGTTATTTATTGTTCAGAATCAGGCAATGACATTTATCGGGATTGGCACGTGGTAGGTGACCCACTGCTCAGAGCCTGAGCTGGGCTGCACGTGGTCACATCAGTTATGCGGTATTTTCCCCTGACAGAAATGTTTTTGCATTCCGGCTTCTGCTGGGAATGCTTAAGGAAAAAAACATTTCACATCTATTGTCTGGGACTCTTTGTGCTCGCATGCACGAGCGCTGCAGGGAAGGGAACCCAAAAGGGACGCAGCTGGAATATATTAATTAGAGATTCCAGATGAGTAGTCACCCGAGTTCTTTTGCCACCTTGCTTCAGCTCTGCGTGTCCAAAAACGTTCACTGCGGATGGGAGGTCCCACGGGAGAAAGGGACGGGAACGCCGTGGTCGCCACAAAGCCCTTGATGAGGGATGGGAATACACCTTTATTCTGGAAAAGCAGGGTCCCCTCCCTGCCGGATGTCCCAAGCACGTCACCCTGACCTGCTGGGGTCCCATCCCCAGCCTGGCACACGTCCTGCCTCCGTCTCCCCACGGCGCTCCGGTGTGCTTATTGATTTTTAGCAGTTGGTTGTGACTACTGGTTCCTCACGTTGTTATCTGTTCTCTTTCTCTCAAAGAAATACTGTGGGTTGTAATTCTGTCTGCTACATCTTGTGAATATTTCTGGACTCTGAAGTTTCCCGGCTCCAGATGTTCTGGCCAGACCAGAGGAAAAAAAACCCAAAAACCTCAGCAATAATAAAAACCTTTTGAAAATAAAAAGTCATATTGCGCAGTAGTGACATCATATCCGTGAAATATGACCTTATGATGTCACAGCTGTGAAATGAAGGATGATTGTTTCTTCTTGGCAAACGCCGGCTGTTTGGGCCAGACCTGTTAAATAAATGCACATGTCCTATAAATATGTATATTAAACCCAGAAGCTGCGAATGCTGCCTCGCGGTCACCTGGGTCAAGAAAGCTGACGGGGAGAGCTGGTGGCGGCGAACATTTGGGCGAGGGCTCCTCACCCCGCTCCGCACCCAGACTCCGACCGGCCTCAGGGTTTTCCTCCTCTTCCCCCGCCAGGCTCTCGCTGCCGGTTGCTGAAAAACACCCCTTTGTGACCCCCCGACAAACTGCTCACCCCGCAAAGCCCACAGGTTCGGTTACCCTGCTCATTACCTTAACAAGATTGGCTGCAAACATTACTGCCTTGGCTATCTTCTCTTATACAATATATTTAAGCTATTTGAAGCAACAGTCTATAAAATATCTGCGCCGAATTGCCCGGCTTTCGTAATCTGGAAACTACCTGGCGCTGCGGTGAGGCAGTATCTGTTACACGTGCACTTTCCTCACCCGCACATATATTTTACATGTGTGTGCAATCCCCCTGGTGAAGAGCCGTGTTGCCATGCCATGGAAAAGGTCTATTTTTTCCATATGGGCCGCGCTGACAGTGTCAAGCATTTAGTTTAAGCTCGCAGCATGCTTTTTTACTTTGTCCTTTTCCCTTTTCGTCCTATTGTTTGCAGAGAAGTTTGTGCTGTTCAGAATGTGCAAAGCAGGAGGGGGCTGTCTGCCGAGGTGTCGATAGTTGATACCCTGACTGATGCGATGCTATCTGGGAATTTATTAATGATTGGTGTTCTTGCTGGAAAATGCTGATCAGATTGGACACATCTATTTATTTATATGTTCCCTAGGACTGAGTGGGTTTGGATGGGTCGTTTCAATTATGAAGTTTGGGGAGATAAAAAACCACACCTGCCTTTGAATTTGACAGGATGGTTCTGTTTTGATACTTTGAATGTGAAAATTTCCTTGTCTTCCCACTTAACATGGGCTTATGTTTCCAAAAATATGCCAATCATAACAAAAGAGTGGAAGGAAGAAAGGCAAAGGTTGCAGCAGAGATGAAAACTTGGGGCCAACCTGTACCAGTGCCGTTTTCCTTTACTTAACTAAAAGGACGTTTTTACCCTCTAGTCCAATGCAGATTTATTTAAAAAAAAATAAAACTAAATTTTCACAGGCATGAAACTGTTCCTTCGACAGCTTTAATCAGAAGTAAGAGATTTGATCATGCAGGGACATGGAATATCAACTTCAGAAACGTAGCACATGAGGTGGATGCAAGTACGGGTGTGCCGGGATGCCTTGGAGTTGGAAAGGGTGATGGGAGGCAGCACCGCTGGAGGAAATTAAAAGGGGACACAGCACTGGGGAATCCTCCAGGCAACGAGAGAGAGCCTTTGAAAGGCAGATGTTGAATTCTAGGCTGTGCAAACCAGGTTGAAACAGGCAGGAAAACAAAGCAATTATTCCCCCAGAAAAGCCTCCTCCACCTTGCAGCCGCCAGGCAGGGTCAGCTCCTGGCCTGGAGGGCTCGGAAGGGGGGACTCGTCGTCTCCCCCCATTTCCGGGGGATTTT
>NW_009698974.1:3162-10717 GCF_000703405.1 Apaloderma vittatum | reverse complement strand
GGAGGACCCGTCCCCGCACCCCGTAACGTTTCCCTGTAGCTGCTGAGCACCCCACACGGGTGGGGAGCCAACTGCGGCACCCAGAGAGGGGTCCCACAGTGCCCGGGACTGATGGGGAGCTGCTCTTTCCGTAAGGAAGTGGCCTAGGACCTGGATGAGTATTTCCCTGAGCTGGAGAAACACATTTGGCTTCGCAGATGGAAAACAGGGCCCCGGCTGCCTGTCTGGGTGAAGCTCAGCAGGGCTGCAGGGACGGGCTGGGAACCCCAACCAAGCCTCGCAGGAGGGACAGACCATATCGCAAAGTCTCTGACAGAAGGCACCCCTGCGAGGTGTGGAGGAAGGTCTCCCAGCTCGCAGTGTTGAGGAACACGAGCTATAACATCTGTTTTGCTCAGTTCATGCGGAACCCACAGACCAGCCCCGGACCTTCCTCGATGCCCCATATCACTGCCCGTGCTGGGGGAAAACCCATCGCTGCTGGATCCAGCAAGAAGGAGCGGAGCTACCAGCCCCACACACCTTCGCTGCAGGGCACCGAACACTTCGGGGGGCTCCTGCAGAACTTTGGCTGCCAGCATAGCACCTCCACGTCTGAACGCTGCTGTTAATTAACAACTATCGGTTTATAATTGTGCCAGCGGAGTTGGAGCAGGAGTGACCTCACCACTGGATAATTCTTGACAGAGGAGGAGGATCTGGGGGCACCTGGAGCACAGCTCGGCATCGCAGCCCTTTCCCAGCCGTGATTAATCCCCAGGAAATGTTCTGTGGTCAGGCCATTACCACTCAAATCTGTGGACAAAAATGAATGTGAGCGGCGTATGACTGTGGGAAAATTGTCACCAAACTTGGATGGTTTTGCTTTGTTTCACCACAAAGTTATTAACGAAGCATTGAAACGGAGATGGATTTCTGGCTGTGACCTCATGTTAACCCCTTAGCGGACCCAGTCAGGCTGCTAGTAGCTGCGTTCATGGGAGAGCAATTCCACACTTCAGCTCTTGGCTGTGTGGAAATTTTTTAAATCAAGACAGAGAGATTGTGCTCTGAGTTTTACCGATGACCCCAGCTGGGTGTCTGCCTTGGCTGAGCTCCCGCGGTCCTCTCCCCAGCCAGCCCGAGCGGTGCTCGGAGGCTGCTGTGAGCTCTCTGTCCTCCTCCTGCATCCCTCCCAGACCCTTCTCTGCCCTCCTTGGGCAGCGGATTTTCTCCTCCCAGACCTTTGTGAGTGGGAGCTTCCTCATGGGGCCTCCAAGGTTCCCGCAGTCCCCTCCAGCCCCACAGAAGCATCTCCTTCAGCTCCGAGATCCCGGCACGCGGCCCATACGCTGGCTCTTTGGAGAGCATCCGTCTCGGGGCTGGACCACGCCATGAATCAGGACGTATAATGAGATTCCTGGCAATGTGTCTGCCTCTTACAAATGCCCTGTGGAGCAGCTTGCCAGACAGATCCACAAGTGTAGCTTCCCTCTGCTCGAAAATGAAAGGGAGCTTTGTGAAGCCACCACAACCCAATCTTGCCGGTGGGTGGCTGGGCAGCAGCAGTCAGCCTGAGCGCGAAGCCACAAAGCCTGGGCAGGGCACGAAGGGAGAGAGTCGGGACCCATGGGAGGGGGGGAAATGGAGAGGGCTGAGGGTTGTGGGGTGAGGAAGATGATGGAACGGGGAGGTTCGTGTAAGGCTGCGCGGGGCTGTGGGAGGAAGATGGGATAGAAACGGCAGAACGGGCATGGAACCAGGCTTCTGGTGCTGGAGATGCCCGGAGCAGCCTGCTCAGGGAACTTAGTGCACAGAGGGAATTTAAGGCAGCTACTCATTTTTCATACATATATGTATATACAAAAAAACCCCCAAATGTTTGAGGGAGAGGCAGAAGCATGTGTGCACAGCCTCAGCTCTGAAATTTCGTCTCAAAGCAGAAGTATATATATACATATTTTGAAGTGTATTCATTTAAAATAATAAAAAAGAGCCCTGAAAAAGGAGCAAATTCTTTGGCTAATAGGATCCACAGGGAAACTAAAAGAACTTAATAGCTCTGCAGCAAAGTCTGTGCAGTTCCTTCACGTAGAGGAGTGCTGAGGCAGGAGCGTGGGGTTTTCTGGGGAGGGGAAGGGAAATGGAGGGGGAAAGAGCGGAACGAGAGCTCTAAGTGCCTGAAAAATGATGTCGGGAGTGGCAGGGTTACCCAAAGCTCCGCGGGTCGCTGCCGTGTTACGTTGTCCTGGGGACGGCAGTGCTCTGGTCACCCCGACAGGTTCTCGTAGCTCGCCCTCGCCATCGATCGCAATTCATTAGGAAGGGAGACGTGATTTGCCTGTTGTGTCACTAGCGAGCACGGATAACGGGCAGCAATGCTGCAAACCTGCACGTCCCTGTGGCAGAGCCCAGCCGGGCAGGGAGGGCGTGGACGGGGGTTCATAAGAGCAGAAATAAAACGAAGTGGGTTTAATTTTTCAGGGAACCAGACCATTTCAGCGGGTGAGAACAGGGCTGGAATGCTTTAGTAATCCAATACGGTGCCAGGCCTGCTTCTGCGGCACTGCTAGGGAGCACGTGGGAAAAATGCCGAGGCTTTTCAGGGAGGGCTGCGCGTCTCCTGAGCTGCGTGGCACACATGCATAAAGCGACTCGGGCAAGGTTTCCCAACGCGCTGTTCAGAATGGGCTGTGATAGCTAACCGTTGTATTTATAATACCTCCTGTTGCACTCCGTGGTTTAAATCGACTTCAATATACCGGATTTTAACCGTGATCCCACTGCTGGTTGTACTCTTCCTCACTGAGTCTATTCTCTCTCATATGTATATGTACGCTCATTTATATTTATAGACCTGTGTGATATACACAGTTGTGGTTACCGTACCACACTCTCTGCTGATTTAAATGCTATTTAAAACGCGCAGTACAGCACTGGATGTGCTGGCAGGATCCAGGCACCGGTGTCTGAGGGGCATCACAGCCCACCCCAAACAAACCCTTCAGTTTACCTTCTCCAGTCCCGCTTTTCTCCGGGCAGTTGGGCAGATCTGTGTGGGGTGCTGCTTACGGCAAGGGGCACTGGCCTTGGGGCACGATGCAGGCTTTTGAGCTCAGAGGTGCTGGGTCACCAGAACCATCCCTTCCATCTCTCCTTTGTCGCGACTGTGTCGTCTGGCATGGCCAGAGTCACTGCTCTGTTTATTTGGCCATTTTTGGAGCGGGGGAAGTGAGTTGAGGGTATAATTTTCAGCACTCTGTGACAACATAATTAGGTAAATATAAATGAAAGAAAAACATGCTCTTGAAGTCCAGGGACTTTCACATATTTTCCCTGTTATTCCATCTCACTGGAAAAATAAAAGCTACTCAGCATGAACATTTATTAGCCATTAGCATGTGGGGTACTTGGGACCTCCTGGGACAATCTGGGTAGTTAAAGGTTCCCACAGCCTTCTCCCTGGATTCTGCCACTCTGAGGTCCCTACTGGTCCCAGCCCTGCCCGTTTGTGGCAGGACAGTTGCGAAGCTGAGACCTGAGGCATCAGCAGTGTCAGGCAGCTCAGAGCAGAGCCCTGGCTGCAGTCTGCCAGGCCAAAACCTCCAGAGCATCCTCACCCTTACGCAGAGGTAACCAACACACGAAACAAATCCCCTTACAAAGGAAAAAACCCAAACCAGAAAGATTATCGTGTGAAACCACCATAAAAGGGCAATAAAAAGAGCTGGATCAGCTGCCCGACAGTCTGCACCGTCACTGCGACATCGCTGTGAACTTCCCCGCTCTCTGCCCATCCGGACACACACGGGGCGGCTCCTTTGAAATCCCAGCCTTTGCACCTATGTCAAAGACAGGATCTGTCGGCTTAGTTTAAGCTCAAGTGATAGACTTGGACGTATGTTAATGCAAGGTTTAGGAATCAGCTTCGCCATCAGGCCGAGGAGCATTTCCAGGAGGCTGTTTGTCTCTGAAAGGAGGCAGCTTTTGGCAGGGGGAAGATTTAAAGCTTCCCCTGCAAAGTTGGGAGCCGGAGCAGCAGGACACGGTGTAGGTGTGAAGGGGAGAAATTGGGGCTGGCTGCCTCGCCTGCCAAAAGAAAAAGAGAAATACCAGGATGGACAGGCCTAATATTCTTGCAGAAGCTACAGATGTTAATATTTTTATACTTTTTTTTTTTTTTAACCTTCCTGGATCAGAGTTCAAGGTCTTGGTTTCCCCTCAGGAAATGAAGAGGTTCAGTGTAGGTAAACTTTATGCATAAGGTCCCTGAGAAACCCTCGTCTTATAAAGGAATCACTTGCAACTCTGGTTACGTGTCCTAGCAGTAAATTAGGAAAAAGAACCAAAAGAACAACCTCCTCCTTTACTTTTCAATGACTTTGTTTTAAATCTGCTATCTAATGGTAGCCCCAAATGAAGCCGGCTGCAGCGGGAGATCAGAGCCACTTTCAAAGTTTTACAGAACGTTTTTGGAGGGTCATGGTGAAGGTAAAATTGAGCGTTGCAAGTACTTACTTTGACAGACATGAGAATAGGGAAAAAAAAAGCAAAGATGAGGTGAACTTGTCGCCAGGCGATTGTAAGTGCAGGCTGCTCGGAGGGCTCAGACTCTAAGGGGCAGGCTGCCATCGCCAGGGCGAAACAGCAGCTGAAGGTCCAGCCCTGCCAGAAACGGAGCTGCTCTGAGGTGGAAGCGTGGGTGCTCAGTGCCTGGTGCCCCCAGCCCCCTGGAGATGGGCCGGGTGAGGACCCAGCGCCCCTTCCCCGGACCCCTGGCCCTCGCTCCCTGGCTGGCCGGCGCGCAGCCCCGAGAGCTGGCAGTGCACGTCTGCAGGATGTGTCTCCCAGCTGGTGGTTTGTGCCACTCTGGAAAAGCCAAACGCGGTAATTCTCAAGGCAACATTTCAGCTGGTCTTTTTGTTTGCTTGTTTATTTTTTCTGAAGCTGGACTTTCCTTTCTGCAGGAGAAAGGAAAGGTTCAGGGGACAGTGACCAGCACTGAGCTGCAGCCTGGAGAGCCACCCTGTTCCCACCTGGGACCAGGACCCCTGACTCTGCGGGAGCGCAGACCCCGAGGGCTGGATGTGTCCCAGGAGCTCCCAGTCAAACCAGGCTGATGCTGGAAGGTCCCACCACCCACCTGCCCAGAGGCTGCGTCCCACCCCTGGACTGCAGCAGGGACAGGCAAGTCCCTCCCCAACCTGCTACCACCACCCCTAAAGCCTTTGACCGGGACTGCTGGTTTTCAGTCTGAAATTCCAGCCTTCGACCAAGTAAACAATTGTACATGTCACGTTTATTTACTGGCTCCAATAACTCTTTGCTGGCCCTTTTTGGTCCAGGCGCAAGTGACTTTTTAATATATATTTTCTCACACCGGTGGCACATAATAAAGTAATCATGTAATTACCGCAGCCATAAATTTGTCACCTTGGTAAGTAATTTTTATGACTCAGAACAAGAAAAGAAAAGTGCGTCTCCTTTTCTGCAGTGATGTGGTTTGTGGTCGCAGGCACTTGAAGTGGTGGGTTAGTTTGTGTCATTCTCCTGATTCAGGCGCTGAGAATTTGCTTATACTTTGATCGAGTCTTTCCTCAGCTGCCTCCTCGGTGATATTAAAATGTGACAGAGAAGCCAACATTCCTCTAGAAAACGTAACCTGGAATTTCACTGCCTTCAGTGAAATTCAGGAAGATTTCCCTTCTCTCCAGGATTTATGGTTCCTGCTGCCACTCTCGCAGTCCCTCCCAAATATATCACGCAGAGTTGTGGCAAAATCTTCTGGGTTCAGAAAATTCAAGAGTGTTTGGAATTAGGTTGCATGGCAATACCTCTGATTTACGAAAAAGTACTGCAAATAGCTTGCTTTTTAAAAAGCAGCTTTTCATAGTGACCTTATTTTATTGCAATGTTGTAACAAATCGTGTTTCAAGTGATAAAGTTACAAATAAAAAGAGAATACTAATACTCATTTTGACAAATCAGATCGGAAATTTCCAGCCGTGCCGCACTGCTTTATTAGGACTACTTTTTGTTTGACCTGGAAATTGAATTTTTCTTCTTGCAAAGGCTTTATTTTGTATAAAATAGTGTTTTCCAGGAGGAAAATATTTCATTAGAATTTTCTTAACCACTTGTATCCCTGTGCCAGCAGGGTTGATTTCAGCGCTTTAATGCTCGGTGTACGTCTGAGCACCCTGTGGCATCGGAGCAGCAGTTTTCAGTTCCCTCCTGTTCTCCTTCCATCTCAACACAACATATCCCTCTAGTTCAAGGAACTATGAGCTGGATTCAATGTGCTGCCAATCTGCATCCAAATAGCTGGTAACGGTGAATTTTTCCCATTTCAAAACTCTCCACATGAAAGCCCTGAAGTATTTGAGACATGCAAGCTGCGAGTTACGCTCCAGGACGCAAATCTGCAGAGAAGCTGAAGTACAGAGCAGGTACGTGACTCGCCCCAATTTAACGCCAGACGCCAGCGGCAGAGCTGGCCTCCGTGGCCAGAAAGCTTTGCACTTACAGCAGAAGCTGTCAGATCTTCTCAATTTTCAGTTTCCCCTTGCGGAGAGGACAGAACTGGTGATTCCTGTATCGCGTACCTGAATATGCGTTTCTTAAGACGCTTTTTGAAGAGCTCCAACAAACAGGTCATGACCATACTCAGGATCTAATGGTCCTCGGGGGCAAAACGCTTCTCCCCAGGATGGGTTTTGCCACCAATTCTGGATGATTGCTGCAGAAGAGAGAAAAATCAGATCAGTAGAGTCTTTCCTTGTCCGCCAGGAGAAACTCCCTGTCACAGCAGGAAAGGGGTAATTGTGACTACTCCGTGCCTGAAAGCGGCTCAGGCAGCGATCCCTTGAAAGACAGGTTCACGCGTTTTGCCCTGTCATAGTCAGGGGCCCTTCCTGACAAACTAGTTGCTGCTGCTCCTCGAGAGAAGCATGTTTTATTCATGCCAAAGAGTGTTCTTTTGGCCGCGTCAACATCAAGCAAATGCAGCACGGAGTGGGCCAGTTGGGTTCATCCCAGGAAATCATTTATCTCCCTCAGGGAAGTGCTGTGCAATGCCCTTCAGCCCTCGCTGCTATTTAATGGTGCGAGCCTGATGCTTAAGCACCGTCCCCGCGCTGAAGTCGCCTCGCTTCTGTGTCGCTTTAAGGCAACAACCGCTGGCGTTTGCAAAGGCTGAGGGGAAGGATTTGTTTAATGCAGCCCCGAGCCCCTGCCCTAATGGGTTGTTAATCCGTGCCCAGCGCATCGAATTTGCCAGCTGACTCCCAAGGGTCCCCAACATGCCTCCATCCTCCAGACGTTTGCTGGCAGCCTGCGGTTCCCTGGGATCCTCCGGGGAAACGGAGCGGTGACTGTAATCGTAGCCCCCCCGCAGCCCCCTCCCTCCCGACCCAAAAGCAGTTGGCAGCCAAAGCGATACGCACATTACTGGATTTATATGAAGTGCTGCTGAGCGAGAAAGATTTGAGGGGGTTTAACAGCTAGATGGGACCGAGAGATGATCTCAGTGCATTTGCTCGTGCTTGAGGAAGGGTGAGAGCTTTAAAGTAACAGG
>NW_009698974.1:0-3105 GCF_000703405.1 Apaloderma vittatum | reverse complement strand
CCACCGGTTGGGCCGGAACTGCACAACGCCTTTGAACGTGTGCTACCCCAAAGCAGCCTTAGGTGATGAGACTGATGGTAAGTGACACAATCTCAAATGACGCTTGTACCCCAGGTCTGCTGGGTATCGGGGCAGCAGAGAGAGAAACTCGGTTGTGTTGTCTATGCAGACTTCTGTCCCGCGACAGCGCTGGAAAAAGCAAGGGCCTCCTGAACGTGGAAGAGGGTTTTATCCAGCCATCAGGCTCGTACCTGATCCAGTCTGAAAGGATGTCTCACTGCTGGTGTTCACTAGTTCCTTGGTGACATTTAGACCTGACGCACCACATTAATTTGCCCTGCAGCAGCAGGGTGAACTGTTGTGCATCTGCAGGTTCTGGTAACGCCGGTCAGGGACAGACCTCACCCATGGGGACTTGCTGTACCCAGACCACCGAGATGCCGGTAGGGAGCACCCTGAGCTATCAGCTGATGCACAGCTCTGTCAGAAGCCAAAAACCGGCAGCAATAGCCTGTTTCTCCCCGGGTCCTGCTGATGGGTGCTGTGCTGCAGCCCCGAACCCGCTTCCTCAGGTCAGGGGCTTCTTCTCAGGCCTCAGCTGTAGTTTGGTCTGGATCTGTGACACCCTTCCCACCGTGTCAGGGTAAAGCCTGTCAGTCTCACGGAACTGGAGCTCAGCGCGTCTCAACAAAGCAGACCAGCACCTACTAGCAAGCAAGTTAAGAGCACCCACTAAACCCCAACCAAGTGATCAAGTCTCAGCAGGAGACTTAAATCACGTTCATCAGGGGTGAGGAGCTGTGGGATTAACCCCTTTGGTTGCTCCTCACCCCCTTCAGACAGAAAAGCTTTTAACAGGTCAGCAGATAAAAAAGCAGCAGCGAAAACATTCCTTATCTCCCCTGCCATGCCTGGGCTCTGTAATACAACTGATGCCTGCGATGTGCAGACCTACTCAAACAAGTTTATCTTCATTCGAGGAATAGTCATACAGTGAGATTGCAATGTAATTACCTTCTCACAAACCCTAACTGGAAATCTTCACATCCAGTCATTAGCTTTAAGACAGGCAGACAGGCAATTATATCTGAATAAATGACTGAGAAATGAATCCAGGAGACTCTCAGCTCCAATTCAACCTTCAGTTCATAATCGGAGGCGCAGCAGCAAGCTGTCTGTCAGGCCTACCTGTACGTGGCAGGATCCTTTGCTTGCCCCACAGCTGCCCATCCTAAGAGTGCCACAGGTGACCTGAGAACTCCCTCCCTGTGACCCTGGTGTGGGCAAGCGACCTGCCTGCCTTCCCCGTGGGCCCGCGTAACCTTGGCAAGACCCAGCCCAGGACTCCAACGCCTCTCGAGTATTTCACTCTTGGCTGAACTCTTCCTTCACCTTTTCCCTTCCTCTCTTTCCTCAGTAGGTTTATAAGCCTCGATGCTGAACGTGCGAAGTCTCCCAAGCAGGTGAGCAATAAAACGTCCGAGACCTCATTGCAGGGGAGGCGGCAGCACTACAGTCTAGTGGTTCGAGCACGCCGGCAGCAAGCCAGGACGCTTGGGATCGATGCCTGGCTCCAGCACAAACTTGCTTGGAAGCCCCGGGAAAGTGGCAGAGTGGAGCGGGCTTTCCACAGGAGCTGGGTTTCCCTCTACACAGGGATTCAGTGAGGGTCAGCTTTTCCAAAGGGCCCACAGAGGCACAGAATGTCCCCCAGAAGAACAGCTTTCCCTCCACTGGGCTCATCAACCATCCTCTTCCTCGCTCCCCTGCGGGAGTGGAACAGCACAGCTGGCTGGTCTCCAAGCCTTTCCCAGCGAGGTCGGGTGAGTTGCACTGAATATAATTCCCAGCCATGCTCTTTCTGAAAGCTATTTTAAAAAGCCCAATGCAACATTCTCCCCACCGTAGGCTTTGCATTTAAGTGTCCTCCTGCAGGCACCAGCATTACCGTCTACCGACAGGAGAAAGGACAGGCACGTAATGGAACTGCCAGCCACCCCGCCCCACCCACGGCACTGATTCAGGGGCTGCTGTCTGGTACTCGCCAGGTCTGCATTCTTACTCCCCTCCCTCCATTTTACCATGAAGACGGATATTTTATCTTGTGCGATTATTTACTTAACGAAACACCGGTATTTGCAGCCCAGAGGGTATTCCCCACTGGGAGGCTGGAATAACAGTTTTGCACTGCACAGCACATCAGGCTTTGGGAGTACTGACAGCATCCTTTACAGGGGGAGATGGCGGTGTTTGGGAGGAGGAGCCGAAGCAGCTGAAGAGGTTGTTTGATTGTTTCCTGGTTGTGAAAAAAGTCAGCTGGTTATGGAGAGAGAAGAGGAGGAGGGAGAAGGCAGGGAAGGTGGAGGGGAGGGGGTGGCCTGCTGACGATGGGAACGACACTTCTGGCACCAGCTTTGTGCATATGGAAGCCTGGATTCCTGGCGAGCCAGGGCTGTGGGTGGCCAGGTCTCCCTTATCTCCTGGGGGAGGGTGCTTCCTGGATGCAGGGCCTCCTTCCAGCCCCAAACGAAACAGCTACAACTCTCCCTTTGTCTTCTGCAGAAACCTTCAATTAACATCTTGTTAGAGGCAGAGGGGAAGGAGCCTCGCCACGTGCTCTCCTTCTCCCAAGGCAAATCCATTCAGCTGAGGATGGTCCCAGCCAGGCCCTGGCCACAAAGGCCAGAGCTGCGCTCGCTGCTGAGTGGCAACGTGCAGCCGGGACCCTTCCCAGACTCAGCAGTGACCACAGGGAGACGGGAGCCAGCTCACAGAATCACAGGATGGCTGGGGCTGGACAGGACCTCTGAAGATCATCTGGTCCAACCCTGCTGCCAGAGCAGGGTCACCCAGAGTGTGTCACACAGGAACACATCCAGGTGGGGTTTGAACGTCTCCAGAGACAGAGATTCCACAAGCCCTCTGGGAAGCCTGTTCCAGGGCTTTGTCACCCTCACAGTACAGAAGTATTTCCTTGGTTTAGGCTGAACCTCCTGTCTTCCAGTTGGGGACCATTGCCCCTCGTCCTGTCACCGGGCACCAGCGAGAACAGCCCGGCTCCATCCTCCTGACACCGGCCCTTCAGATATCTACAAGCACTGATGA
>NW_009698973.1:13816-27087 GCF_000703405.1 Apaloderma vittatum | reverse complement strand
GGAGCTCTGCGGGGAGGGTGCTCGCTGGGCTGGGTGCGGTGTGTGCGCGGAGGTAACAGAAATGCCCGCCGTGTGAGGACTGCCATGGTATCGCAATTGATTGCCGGGGTTTAGTAAAGAGAAATGCTCTAGCGGCACAGAGTTCATGGATTAAGTCAGAAAAACAGAAGATGCAGAGATAGTGAACGTAACAAGATGATACATATTGTGTAACAGATAAGTACCAAAATTTACTCCATTTAGTTTCATTTTATTGAATCCTGTAAACTGTATTTTTAGTCAGAGCAAGGAAGACTTGGATACTAGAGAAAATATTTTTAAGGAATGATTGGGTGAAGACTGAGACTGTTTTCTGCAGGAGAGGCATGTGTTATTCGGGACATACAGAACACATAACAAACCTTGCTAAAACTGAGTGAGCATCATAGCGGGATGCCACAGTGCCCTCTGTACAGGAGGGTTGGACTCTAAGGCAACCCTTGCTTTTTTGAATAATGTTTGCGCAAACTGCGCTTTAGGGTGAACGTTGGGTGACAAACTGCTTCTCCCAAAGTCTGTGGGTTGCCTTTTTCCATGGGCACTGCACTTGACTCATCTGAACTCTTTGTAGGTGGACCGAGTTGAGCCTGACCTGTTCAGCAATTCTGTGTTAAGTTAATACGCAGGACTTGCTCCATAAAAGCTGTTGCTGTATAGTAAACCTGCTAGACCAGACCCTGGCACTGTGATGCATGCTTTTCTTTTGTAACAGAAAGGGAAACACCAATTTTCTCTGGAGGCTGCAGGGTGAGTTTGAGGGAAGTGATAGTTGTGGTGAAACTGGTCTACAGTCATAGACTTACATTATACCAGTTTGGAAGGGACCTCAAGGATCATCTGGTCTAACCTTTCTTGGCAAAAGCATGGTCTAGACAAGATGGCCCAGCACCCTGTCCAGCTTATCTTAAAAGTGTCTCATGTAGGGAGCAAAAATCTCTTCCCTTAGAAACTAGCTCATGGCTCCCTTGTACATGCTTATTGTGAGAACTTGTGGCAGTTCTGGGAGATAAAGATCCATTGGTTTGGGATGCATGATGGTTTATAGAAGTAGAATGCATAGCAAACATAGTGGTTTGGGGAAAGTCTGGCAGTAGAAAATATTCCTTTATTTAAAGGAATGTATTGTTAGGACTGACTCTATGACTTTAACAATCCTGCCTACACACCCTAATTCCTTATGCTAGCTGTGCTGCTGTTTCCAGTAACGAGAAAAAAGCAGACATCATCTGAACCGTTTACCTAGGGAAATTAAATCACACGTGTCTGTTTAAAACAGTTCCACTTTAGTGAGGGCAACACATTCTTGATCTTTGGGATAGACTTGTTAGACACAGTTATTCCTCCTTTATTATTCTTGAATTGCTTGCCACCTGGGCTTATTCTTCACCAATTACTGTATCTTCTAAGATCTAGCATAGTAATGTAAGTTGCTTAGGAGTTCAGGATTTTCCCATTGAATTTTCAAAGTTTCTTGTCTTATATTCATACCCCCTTAGTATGCTTTTCAGCTGTGTAGTTTTATTTGTAATCACTAGCTTTCTGTGGTAAGTATCTACAGATTTATTTTTACTCTAGTATCTAGTTTGTGTTACTCAAACTAGGTCATCTTGCCTTGAACACCCAGACTTGATTAGTAATTAATCAATAGTGTAAGTGTAAGCTATAGCTGAGCCCCAGCTGTATACAATGTTCAGTCTTTCAGCACCTTAAATCAAGTTCCTTCCTTGGCTTGATAGGTCTGCAGGAGTTGCATTTGGGCAGTGCTCCGGTTTATGGCATTGCACTCTGGGCTGCTTGAGGAAAGATGGGCATTTGAACTAAAACCGAGAACTGAACACCTCACAGAATCTAAATGTGACTACTAGGATCTTTCTGTGCTGTGATCTGTACAATGAATGCAGTGTATACGCCGTTTGAAAAAGAGAGAGGCAGTTCAGGCAAGTTGTATCAAATTTCTGTGCTGGCAGGCAGAGTTTTGCTTAATGGCTGTTACGTCAATATAAAAGTACCGCACTACGGTGCACATAGTTGAAGTCTTCATCTTACAAGTAGTGCTGGTGTTAGGTTTAGCTCAGTGAGGGCCTGAATTTCTTGAATGCTGTGTATGTCATTATGTGATTTCTCTGAATATTCATTGAATCAAATGCTCATAGGTAAAAGAAAACTAATCTTGGGATTCTTGGGTTTGGTGTAAAAGATAAAGATGATGTGAGCTTAAAGAGTGTTTAGCCACTATTTTCACATTTCAGATTCACAGTGCCCAACTTTTTCTATCTGGTAGGTGTTCTGTCAGCCTGCAAGAAAACCTTACCGGAGTCCCAAGCACTTTATTGCATTGTCTAAAGTTAGACATTTATTAATATGCAATTGTATTCCCTTTGTTAGACTTGGCAATGGTGGAATTTCCTGGTTGAGTGATAGACCAGTGAACTACTGATACAGCCTCCAGTACCCGTGGCAACAGCCTAGGTTTTAGGAGCACCGTTGAGAAGAAAGCATTGGCTGATCTTTATCAGTTACATTTTAACATTTTTCTTAGTGCGCTTGCCAGTACTAAAAAGTAATTTAATGTCTAACTGTTCTATGCGTAAGTGCACCTGCTGTGCTCAAGAGTATCTGGGTGATTTTAAAAAGGCCAACTGTAGTAGTTTAACCCCAGACCCCAACTAAGCCCCACACTCACTCCTCACTGGTGGGATGGGTGGGAATCAGAAGGGCAAAAGTGAGAAAACTCACAGGTTTAGATTAAGATGGTTTAATGGTAAAGCAAAAGCTGTGTGTGCAAGCAAAACCAAACAAGGCATTCCTTCACCACTTCCCTTGGGCAGGCAGGTGTTCAGCCATCGCCCGGAAAGCAGGGCTCCATCACATGTGACAGTTATTTGGAAAGATGAACACCATCACTCTGTCCCCTTTTCCTCATCCTTCCCCAGCTTTATCTGCTGGGCATGATGCCATGTGGTCTGGGATATCCCCTTGGCCAGGTGGGGCCAGGGGTCCCAGCTCTGTCCCCTCCCAGCTCCTTGTGCACCCCCAGCCTCCTCGATAGTGGGCTGAGAAGAGGCCTTGATCTGCTCAGCAATAGCTAAAACATCCCTGAATTAGCAACACTGATCCCAGCACAAATCCAAAACACACCCCATACCAGCTACTACTGAGAAAAGCAACTCTCCCAGCCCAAAGGAGCACGCCGAAGCAGAGGGCTGTGGCTAGGAGCAGGGTGACGTTGCAGGTGCAAGGTCCACGGGTGTTCTGCCGTGTTGCACTTGGTATCTTTGTCATGAAAATATTATTTGAATGCAGTGACGTTTTTAATTGTTTTCACTAGTTAAGAATCTTTTTACTGTAAAGGGAAAAAGTGGAAATACTGCCTGAAGAAAACCTTTATGTGAACAAAACTTTGTTGCTTAGTTTCTACCAGAAGAGAGAAAGAATAGAGCTTTGCTAGAGGGTTTGCTTTTAATAAGGCTTCTGAAGAAGAATACAAGCTCTAAGAAAAACATAGCTTATTTTTTTCTGTAGTGTTCTTAGTACACAGAATAATGTATGCAGCAAGAAGAACGAGTAACAAACTGAACAAAAGAAAGAGCAAGGTAAGTTTTGGAATGGTTAAGTGATTTGCAGCGATTTAATTGAAAAGTGCCATGTATTTGGAGAACAGCTGACAAGTATAGATAGCTTATGAGAGGCAATGAAGAAGACACCTGTATCAAGTGTGAGGAGGTGACCTTTTAAAGTGAGAAATTCAAGGTTTAAGATTATTAGAAATGTTTATAACATGTTTACTAAAAAAAAAAGGTATTACCCAGACATGGAAGATTTCCTACTGGGGAGGTGAAGAAAGAAATACTTTGGTGAAATTCATGAGACTTCTGCCATCCATTTATTTCTATATGTGAGCTTTGTTGTATTAGATACTACTTTTGTCAGAAAAAAAAAAAAGGCAATATTGAGTCCAGTAGGAAGAAGATTTATGGAATAGAACTTTGTTCTGAGAAATGGACTTGTGTTACAGGGAAGAGGGCAAAGCATATGCGAAAGTCTGGAAGGAAATCTTAGAAAAATACGTTCTTCGTATTCTGTGAACTAGCTCTTGCTCTGCGTTTCCAGTTGTGCTTTTCCTCGTTGTTGCTAACAGGCTATAGTATCTGTATAGATGTAGCATCAGCCCTGGGTTTGCATTTCATTTGAGAAATATAAGAACACAATCCTGTTTCATTAATCTGCTCTGCAGATTTCAAAGCAAATGCCCAGGAAGTGTGTCCATACCTGTTCCACTGGAAATAGTGTGCGTTACTTTCCACTCTGTTTTTCCTTCTGTAAGGCAGACCAGATCTGTGCTTATTTGCTGGTGGATCACAGTCATAGAACTTGGTGTACTGGCACACAAAACTTTGGCTTTTGCGATTTTCAGAGGCTAGTTGTCTGCTTCTGTTTGGCTTTGGGTTTTAACTAATGTGCAAGTGCCTTTTCTTTGGTTAAGCAATCTTAAACTTGTTCATCATAAAATTGAGTATGAGCTGGCAATAGCAATAACTCCTGTAACGTGGCTTTTTGCTATAGACTATCAACAGTGGAAATATTTCACAGCTAGACTGGAAGGAATGTAGTTCATGTAAGAGCATCACTGTGAAGATTGGAAGCGTAATAGCAGTTAGTATTTCTCTTTAGTATTTTGTTTTTAGTTTCACTTTCCTTGTGACAGAGTAGGGAGAAGTAAAGAAATAGTTGCCAGTAGAAATTATTTTTGTGTCAAATCTTTTGGTAGATGGGTAAGAATTAATACAAACATTAAGTCTGCAGCCTGATGGAAAGGCCTCGTTTCAGTGTTTTCTGGTCCTCTGTACACGTTTGTTTCTGATCGAGTGCATCCCTAGGCCATCACCTGGCAAGGCCTTTGCTTTTGTGCCTGCATGCAGTCCTTAGGCGCTGCCGGGGAGGCAGGTGTAGATTGCAGGACAGGAGCCTAAAACAGCGCTAGATTTTGTCTTCCCTCTGTCATATATTCCTCTTATTTTATCTGTGTGGAATTGTTTTAAAGATGTGTCAGTGGTAAATGGACCTTCATTCATAGACACTGTGACCATAGGTGCCCTGAACCTATTTTAAGTGACTTTTCAATTGTGTCTTACAGTGAGAGGTGGTAAGTAACTGCAGCTCATAGACTGTACTGTAGCCTGTCACATCTGTTACCTGGTACTAACTGCACACATGACTTTTACTGTGGACTGTCGATTTAATCTGTGAATTTAACCTCCTCTTTCCTTTTGTGATATATTAGAATGTGGTTTTAATTGCTTTTTTTATTGTTGTTAGCTACTTCTTGAAATAGTGTTGGGTGCTTGGGGTTTTTTGGATGCTGATTTCTTTTTGAAAATTTTCTCTAATATTCTCTTGAAGTTTCAGAAATTTAAGGAAAATTAAATTTAATGAATATAATGAAAAGTAAGCCAGCTGCAGTGACTGTAATAAAAGCTTTCTTAGTAATTCAGGCTGAATTAATGAATTATAATGCTGAATATTGAATAGTTTGGGATACTAAAAGAACTTTCAAGAGAAATGCACAGTCAAATAAAGCAAATTTGGATTATTTGTGCATGAACTATCATCTTTTTTATTTATGAAATAATATGTGAAAATGTAAAAAATGTCATTGAGTCAAAAACATGATAATCAGCTAGATACTTGGTGTTAGACAAAGTTAAGCATTAACAGTTCTGTGCTCACGTTATCTTAATATACTTGTTTACTTATATATACTTATATATTGTGTGAAATTTTGGGAGTGCCTGGGTCTGGGGAGTTGCCCCCACTCTTTTGTTCTTGCAGACGGTGTTGGGCCATGCTTGCTGGAAGGATCTCCATAATGTGCAGTATAACTCCAGGCATCTTTGGAAAATGTCTCAAGACAGTCTCTAGTCTCTGAGTTTAACTAAAAAGTATTTAAAATAAATTAGTCACATTTCCTTCTAGAATTCTCTTTTTTAGTGTTTAGATACCTCAAACTAAAGAAATTCTACCTGATTTTGAGGCCTTCTACCTACTCGATAGGATAAATTCATAAACTAATCCTTAATTTTGCACGAGGTTCTGTTACTGCAGATATTTAGCAGCTGAGAAGCTCAAAAGTTTGTACAATCAGATCTTTTAAAGATCTTAAGGTTAAGACAAGTCCTGTACTCTGCTTATTTTTCATGTCTTAAACCCTGATTAATACAAGTAAGTTATGTTCAGAATAGAGGAAAATAAAATATATATAGTCGTTTACTGTTCATTAAGACGAATGGATTATGTTCCTTTTGACCATCTACAAACACTAGAATTTACTAGTATTTTAGAAGGGAATAATAAGAAATGTAAAATGAGAAATTTTAGCCTATGATGGATAAATTTCTGAAGGAGATTAAAATCCACAAGTCAAAAATTTATTAATTTTGTCTCAATGAATATTATTAAATGGAAATACATGACTTTCCACTTCGAAAAAATCTCCTTGCTTTGGAGATGTATTTTTCAGACTTTGCACACTATGATACTTTGAACTGAAGGTATTACTTCCTTATGGATTGTTTTACTTTGTTTCCTGACTCTGTAAAACCTTTTCAGGGTCCTCTTTCTGTATTCTTTTAAGGAGAACAAATCATCATGTAGTATCCACGTGCATTTTATCCACCTGCATATGCTAAAGTCAAGCATTACATGGTTCCAAGTACTGTCTTGGCTTACTGCCTGTTGACTTTCCATATAAACCTGCCTTTACCTCCTGCCTTCGGTATTGCTGGCTGTAGGGTGTGTCTACATGGTATACTGAATAAAGTATGCAGGAGCCGTTTACTTTTTTCCTTTTTTTTTTCTTAGACTAATAAAAGAATAATGGGCACAGTCGCTGACTTAACAGATGTGCCAGTCAGCATGTACTTAGCACCCCTCAGTGTAGGACACAGTTCAAAAGTCACAGAGTTAATGTGACCACTCAACTTCCAGTCTTCGAATTAGCAAACTCAAATCTGATATTTGGAACAGATGCTTTTTAAAAAGTGTGAAGTAGTCTGTCCAAAGCCTGGTAGGAAATCTAAGTCTGGTTGTATCTCTGGACAGGAAATGTGTTGAGAATTTGCATTTCATTATTGGTGTAAGACAGTCAATGTGTAATAGGTCATTTAGTACCTGAGAGATGGCACAGTCTCTTGCAGTGAGGGTAGCGGGAACTGGGGGCTAGAAGAAAGCAGTTTCGCCTCTGGTAGTAGTCTGTAAATCTAAACCTGCTGTGAACCTGGAGCTGAAGACAGTTCAAGAGTTGCAGTTCAGTACTTGTCTCCTTTTCTGGATTCAGTCCCCAGTTTGCACCAAGTTCTATAAACTGATATGCAGCTCTTTAAGAGAAGAGAAGAAGGACCAGGAAAGCTGATAAGATATTACGTGTGCTCAGTAGGGGGTGGTTATTTTATTGGTGTACAGAAGTTTCAGGACTTTGTAGTTCCTGCTCTTTGAACCAACTGGTTTTAAGTACAGCATGAAACTTCATACACTTGTTCTCTACAAGCCTGTCTTGCTGACCACTGAGAGGGCAACTTTTAAGAAATATCCTTATTTCAGCTGTCACGCTGGACACTTAAAGTCCATTTTCTGTGAATTTGGAAACTCTGAGACTGCTTTAGTGAGTTATGGTAAAGAAATATTTCCTGCTACGGGCACCTTTTTGAAACACATCTAGGGAAACATCCTTTTTTTATCATGATTACTAATGAAGACAAGACTGTAGTTCAAGATAATAGTGTGGTATGTATTCCTTATGGCTTTGCTGATGGCTTTATTAAGCTGTTGTACTTGTTGGGGTGTTTTCATGCTGAATGCTTTAATATTTGCTACATAAACAAGGTGTTAGTGATTTACTTTTAAAATTACGTTTTAAGCTGCTTAGTAAATAGATGGGTTTATTTCAATAAGAAATTTGTATGAACATTATTTTCTGATAGTGTTATCTACTTCGAAGGTTAAGGAATTGATCTTTGAGAGTTTTGAAAATTTGTAAAATACTTTGTCGCTTCACGGGCACAACGTAGAAGTTTGGGTCCAAGTTCAGTAGAGATGTGTGTTTCCATTATCTGTATTTTGTTCAGAAGCATTTTGAAAACTGAAAGCCAAAAAGTTAAACTTACTTATCTGTAAGTGTGCTTTCATGAAATTTAGTGTTGTTCCTCTTAACCATGTATCACTCCTTTTATTTCCAGATTGTTGCCTCAAAAATTAGATAAATGGAAAAGGTGGAAGAAATTGTTAGTGCAGTTTGGCTCACATAAATGTGTTTTGTGATCTCAATTTTCTTCAGTAGCATAGGCAGACTTTTTTATGAAGTTCAGTTCTAAATTTTCTCTCAGTGGCTTTTTTTTTTTTTTTAAGTTTCCCTTTTTCTCCCTCTATCTTCTCTGTGCTGCTGGTATTTCTCCAGAGAGTACGATCTTTGACTTTCCATGTCCCCTTTTCATCCCTTCTCAGGAACTGTTCTTCTGTTTCTCCTCCTTGTTCTCAGCTATAGCAAATCTTTTCTTCAAAGATGTTCCTCTTTGACTACCTGATCTCTGTTTTGTTGTTGGGGATCAGCAAATTCGCAGTTGGCATCCCTAGGTAAGGGATTATTCCACCAGAACCTGTGTGAAAAAAGTTAGCAAATTTTGATTGTTGTCTGCAGCTTTCTTCTCCTTCATGCTTTACATTCATGTCCAATTTATATTGTCCAGTGCAGTTACATCTTCAGTATTTGTTTCATCAGCAAGTTAAATGAGAACATAGTTTATAATATCTTCTATTAAGATTCCTTAAAGGAATCCCTGTGTATTTCTTTCTCGGTTCCTGCATCCTGGCATCTTTTTCTTCCTCCTTTGCCAATGTGCTATTACAAATACATTTACAGCCATATAATTCTTCAGGCAAACAATTTTATTGCATAGGATACAGGTATGTACCTTATATCTCTGTGGGAACTGGCAATTCATGTTTGTTTGCAGATTTCTGCAGTGTGTCTTATGCATGCCGTATGGCTACTAATTTGACTTTGTGTACTTGACTGGAGAAAATCTGTTAATACTCAGAGACAAGATGAAGGCAAATCAGAAATATTTAAATAGCACAGCTTTTCAGATCTCTCAAAAATAGTGGTGAAAATTGTTACAAAATGCATCTTGAGTTAGAGAAATGCAATCAACAAGAAATAGCTTCAGTTTCATCTACAAATATTTAGAGGTGCTTGCACATCCTCCAGCAGTGTGTACAAAACTAGATCGTTAATGAGTCAAAACTTGTGTGCCTGTGGGTGTAAACATGCATAGGGGCAGCTCTGGCTTCTGCATCCAATAAGCACTGCTTCTGCCGTCTCCAGACGCCGGAAAGTGAGAACCACGTTCATTGTCTTGGCTTGTTACTGATTTTCTTTTATGTGAGAACATATTTGTTGACTTTTTCGTAACGGATTTGGTTTTACTTTGGCATTATAAAACAGTGCTCTGTTTTTGAATATGTGGGCAGTGAAGGCAGTAATAGTTTGTTTTTTTTCTAGGAAGCATTAGTTTCTGTGTGTATGGAAATTGTTAATATGAAGAATAACAGAAAATTATATACTATTCTAAATAGTAGTGATGCGTCATTTTATTTCCTTGTAGTATACTGTGCTTGCAAACTGAGAATTGCTTTCTCTTTTAGTCTCCTCCACTAAGTTAATGCTTTAATTGATGACAAAGAGCAAAGAAAACCATGTCGGCTTGGTGAAGATTCAGGGTAGAGATGACGGTTATACAGCTTTATTAATATAAGACTTGTGGTAGTCAGTGCAGTTTGAGAAAGTGTGTGCATTCACCTGGTCATCTCTATTCAACTGATTTTTTTCTGAGCAGGACAGATTTAGTGCCATCTTCCTCACAGCTACTCCATCCCATGTTTTCCTGTGCAACCGTGCTTTTCCACAACTCTTCTTTTCCGTCAGCATCAGGCACACCTCGCATTTTCATTTAAATCGGCCCAGCCCTCACCCTCCCTTGTGCTGGCACTGTGTCATCCAGCAAGGCAGAGACTGCAATCTAAAAAGCCTTGAAGAGGTGGCAGAATAAGATCCCTTCGTTCTGGGAATAGCTCATTGCAGCAGGGCAACTGGGCGTTCTGCAGTACCACAGTGAGGGGCTTTTTCATTTTGAAAATACCTTCTGAGCCTTCACCTATATAAAGAAATCCACAACTGATTTAACTTGGGAGATGTCTTTTGTGAAATTACTGACTGAAAAGTTAACTCTCGGTTAATAGTCCTTGTTTTACTTCATTAGTATTGCAGATACGAAATACTTAATTTCTCTGTTAGTTACCACTTCTAATATTCTGATGTTTCTCCATTTGTAATCATCTATTTGAAAAACATTTTTTAAGTGTTAATCTCCTTTTTCTTTTTAAATGTGAGATTAAGTTTGTTGTTTTCCTTTGGCTGAGCTCCCTGGATACCTTTTTTAAATATGCTGATTCCCAAGGGAAACATCTATCTGCAGTATTACCTTTTAAGCCTGGGTTTAGGTTTGGGTTTTGTTTTTTTTTTTTGTTTTCTTTCTGTTTCAGGAAGAAAAAAGTGA
Source organism: Apaloderma vittatum (assembly GCF_000703405.1). Lineage (NCBI taxonomy): Eukaryota > Metazoa > Chordata > Aves > Trogoniformes > Trogonidae > Apaloderma > Apaloderma vittatum. Next base: position 16,441 of record NW_009698973.1, on the reverse strand, counting down.
AGAAATGTCTACCAATTTAAAATACCTTTCCTTGGGCATCCTGGTTTTTCAGACCACAAGTTTAGTCTTGACCATGCGTTATTCTCGGACACTAAAAGGAGAAGGACCTCGGTACTTGTCCTCTACTGCAGTAGTTATTGCTGAACTTCTGAAGATTTTGGCCTGTGTTCTGTTGGTCTACAAAGACAGCAGTAAGTGTCAAATTTTGCACCAAGTGATTTTCCTGTTCAATGTGCACTATTGTAGTGGCAACTACAAAGCAGCCACGTGCTGCACACAACAAAGTGTTTCCATTCTTGTATAAAAAATAGTCAAATACCAATAATGGTACTTCACTCCTCAACACACAGTACAAGATGCTGTGTGCTTGCTGAAAAGGGTTCTCTCTAAAGAATGTGAATACTGAGGAGTGCAAGAGTAAATTTTCTACTAACAGCTTGAAGCTTGTGTTTGTTCCGGCATTTTAAGAAATTCATATGTAGAAGTAGGAAAAAGTGAAAAGCTTTAAGTGTGTCCAAAGCATGATTGATAATTTTAAAGCCTATGATAAACAACAGGTGCAGAAGGGAGGAAGCTGTTTCATTACTGCAGGAAGAAGCACAGTTTTAAGCTCAAAAAAAGTATATTCAGATTTACTCTACTTCTTATTTTGTACATTTTATACGGAATTGGTCTGATTCCTTGACATATAGTTTTGATCTTCAACAGCTTAAAAGTATCACTGTATATGCATAAATATTGATTACTCTGTAGGCTTCTGTATGGACATGTTTTAGGTGATACTCTTTAGTGTATCATCCTCAAATATTGATGTGGTTTCAATAGGTTTTGCATAAAGTATTCTGAGTAACTGTTCTAGTTCTGATATTCCAGGGTACAGGAAGACACTTAGCAGCCTTTTTTCTAACATATATGAGGCTTGTGAAAGTTGGACACGTGTAGTATTTTGCAATCTTGATAGCAGTGATAGCTGGAAAAATGAGACAACAGTCTTTAAGAACAGAACATTGTTATCTCTTTTTTTTTCCTTTTTTTTTCTTCCTCTCCTTTCAGTGAGTATCTATTTCTTTTATTGTTTCTTTTGGTAGAGTGCAATTTGCGGACTCTGAACAGAGTGCTACATGATGAAATCCTTAATAAACCCATGGAAACTCTTAAACTTGCTATTCCTTCAGGAATTTATACTCTTCAGAATAACTTGCTGTATGTAGCATTGTCGAACCTAGATGCAGCCACATACCAGGTATTGTACATTCGGATTTCTCTGTAAGTTTCAAAAAACCCCTGTGAGTTATGCAGTAGTAACTGTTTCTGGGTTCTTCTAGGTTACGTATCAGCTGAAAATTCTTACTACAGCATTGTTTTCTGTGTCCATGTTGAGCAAGAAATTGGGTGTATACCAGTGGCTTTCATTAGTAATACTGATGACGGGAGTGGCATTTGTGCAGGTAAATATTAACAGGTGTTTTGTGTTTATTTAATGTGTTTATTCAAGGAACATGGATTTCTGTACTGATTGTAGAGCTATCTGATTCCATCAGCTGCACACAAGCTGCACACCTCTAGCTCTTGAGGAGAGGACAAGAGCTAGAGGACACCAGCAGTGGTTCAAAGGCAGAAGATAGCACCTCCTTTGTGTCCCAGTGCTCTCCTGTAGAATGTGACAGGGCCTCTGGAGCAATCTGCAGTCATAGCAGCATTGAGTAGCACTTCTCTTCTGACATGAGGGATTCCCAGATCCTCTGTGCCAGCACAATCCTGCCGCTTACCTTGCAATACCGTTTCAGCATGGCAAATTTACTTAAACTTTTTCAAGAGGCAAGTTTGGCCTCCATTCTAAATAGTGCAGGTACAGGAGTTTGTAGTTTTCAGAGAGCAGGATCATGAGGTAAAATACTACTCTAATAATTTTTAGATTTTAGTGTATGCTAAAAATTTTTATTTTAAAACTTAAGGATTTAAAAAAAAAGCCTGAGGATTAAATAGTATAGGATTTTTGTATTTAATAATTAAAAATGAGAACAAAACATTCTCATAGTAATTAACAGACTCTTCAGTACATTTTTGTCTGTGGCATTGCTTCTTATTCTATTAGCATTAGGTATGTTGCAGGCTTTAGCTTCATAAATTTCAGCTTTTATCATCTGCATAATCACTGAGGAGGGACACATGCAAAAGACAGTTCATCCCATCTTAAATACAACTGGTGTAAGCGATTTCGTAACTGTGCTTATATTTATAAGGTAACTAACTGTCCGCTGGCAAAAGTTGCTGACTGAATGAATGCCCATGATAAGTCATTCAGGGATTTGGAAACAGTTCTGGCTTATAAAACATAAATCCTGGGCGTGTTTAATTTGAAGGGTATCCTCTGAGTTCAGACACAATGTTACTCCTTACAAATATCTAGAAAGAAAAACTATGGCTTTGCAGTCCATTCGAAGTTCTTATGGCGCAAAGCACAAAACTTTACAAGCATATGTTTGTCTGTATTTAGTAACTGTTACTGTTAGAAAACAAATATGTGTGATTTTATAGATACTCATGACTTGATTTTATCAGTGAATTTTGTATAACTGTTTTTACATCCAGTGGCCTTCAGACTCCCAAGCAACAGCTGCTAAG
>NW_009698973.1:12773-13785 GCF_000703405.1 Apaloderma vittatum | reverse complement strand
CAGCAGGATCTCAGTTTGTAGGCCTGGCCGCAGTTCTTATAGCATGCTTTTCTAGTGGATTTGCTGGGGTTTATTTTGAGAAAATTTTAAAGGAAACTAAGCAATCTGTGTGGATCAGAAACATTCAGCTTGGTAAGTTTAATTTTAGTCATCTTGTAGAGATACTGCATTCTGAAGAATTAAGATAAATGTGCAAAATTATATATATAAATAAAGAATATCATCCACATTTTAATATTGTGCATAAATGTACTTTTAAAACCAAGAGTATAAACTCGGCTAGAGAGAATTCTAGCAGTTGCTTTCTGATCTCAACCTAATTCTTGATTTAACTTCCTTATAGAGTGTCTGTAAGTTTGTACAGAATCTATTGAATGTGTATTTAAAGTGTTCTAAAGAATGTTCTCTTACACAGAGTCTGCGTATCCTCTGTGTTTAAAAATGTCTTTTGCACTAATTCATAATATCTGATAGATAATGTTCTCTTTTTTTTACTTAGACAATTTAGGAAGATTGTTTTGAGATGTTAATAACATTTTTTTCTTTTGTATCTTGATAGGCAGTTTTTATTAGTTGGCCTTTTCAGTACAAAAAAACACCCTGCTTTGTTTGTGAATAAGTATTTAATAATAATAATTGTTGTTTTTATTTCAGTACAAACATCAGTTTGGTTTAGTTGTCTGTATAACCACTGGAAGGAGGCATACGCAAAAGACAGTTCTGTGCCTTAGGTGTTGTGCGGGTACCGTGCCCTTAGGTATTGTGCAGCTCTCAGTAAGAGAATGCCTTCTGCGTCTTCTAGACCCTAGATATTAATGGTGACAGCATCGATCCATTCTTCTAAACGAGTTTTCCCTCACCTCAGAGCCATCTGGTCTGGTTCATAGGGTTGGAAACGCGACATCAGTAGTTATCTTTTTGTTTCTATTTTGCAACAGAAACAAAACTTATTGTTGGAGTTGCTCTTCTTTCTCTACTCTTCAGCTGTAGGCGGTAATTACTGCTTTCAGCA
>NW_009698973.1:0-12742 GCF_000703405.1 Apaloderma vittatum | reverse complement strand
GCAGGATTTTAGATTTCTGGCAGCTTAGAGTGGACTCTTGATCGAATCCACAGTACTGTAGAATTAAGTCATGAGGATAATTTAATAGATTAGGACTATGTACTGAGTCTGGTAGAAAGGTAACGAAGTACTATAAACAAAGGAGATGGTGTGGGTTTTTTTGTAATTAGGTAATTGATCAAAAACTGGTATGGTCAAAAATGTCTGAATACAAGCAGGTTTTTCTTTACTTTCTTCTCCTGTTGCTGTGTTATAAGTGGTTTCAGTTAAAAAATGCAGAACTGAATTTTGACTATTTTTTAATATTTTACATGTCTATAATGTTTTTAAATTTGAGGATAGAGAAAGGGAACGAAACCTCTACTTATTATGGGCTAGTATTTATTGAAATTTTATATATTAAAACTAAGTTTCCCTGATGTAGGGGACACATCAGGAAAGGTTGTGTTAGGGAATTTTCTAGGCAGAGGAGAGTGGATAGCTGGTGCTCGGTCCAGGATTTACGGTAAGATTTGGTGCTCTGGGTGGAGCTAAAATGTAAAATCAATTGCCAAGGAAAGCTGATTATTACTCTGAAATTCCATGCTAAAAATCCTCTGGTGGGTACAACAATGCAGATATCAGAAACAGTTTCCAGTTAAACTTTCATAATGGTTGAAAAATCAATGATCTATTCTAAAACATTCTTCAGATTTTTCTACGAAAGTATATAAGAAAACAAGGGACTTTGTTAGTTGGCCTGCTTTTATATTGAATGTTCCAGTAATTGCTTTGTGAAAACAATGTGATCAGAACAGACTGTGTGTAAATGCAAATTGTTAAAGGTAAAAAAACAAAACTAGGACTGAGATGTATGAAGACAGGAGTAGTGAGAATCTAATCTGTGAAAATAGTGAGAATTTAATCACCTGGTTTTTAGATTTATTTTTTATTAGTGAATTTAATCTGCCCCAATAAAACATTCAACAGAATATGTTTCCTTAAGGTTATTTTCAGCTCAAAAATGAAACTAATTTTTGTCGTATTTCATTTAAAAACATGAAATTAAAATTTTAAGAATGTGTTGTTTTTATCCTTTCTTCAAGTGCAAGATAGTTGCCCCGTTAAGACGTTGTGTCATTCAGGAGCAAGTAATTCATCAGCAAGAGCTTTGAAATAAAATTTTTCTTAGAACACAGCAAAACCCTTATGTCCAACTTGGTTTTTATTTTCGTATCTGTACACAATTACTAGAACTGTAAAAAAAATTGGAAAATATATTTGAATAATTGTTGAAACATTAATTTTTTAATGCATACTAGTATCATGTTAGGAATGCATGAATAGCTTGGTTTATTTACATATTTTAGCAACTGGAAAATAGAAGTAACTGGTTTAATTTGGATGAAACCTAAATTTTTAATTATGTCTACAAGCAGAATTATTTCTTGTCAAATGGAAGGTTTTAATTTGTTCAAAACAATACCACCCTTTTCAGACACAAAGCAATGTGGTGAAAATAGGGAGCAGCTTTTTGCAGAAAAGGAATGGAAAAAATATTCCCCCTTTCCTGCTCAGGACTAGAGGCTGCATCAGTCACAGAGGAGGTGCTTGCATTACTTTCATGCCTGAGGGGATTATAAAAGTTTCGCATTCAGTAGAAGAATACTATGCTCACCAAATTATAAACATTTTAATCTCATTTCAGTTTCTTCTTCTGACATTAAGTCTCAACAAGTAAATGTTCATTGTGTTTGAAACTGCTTCAGAAGAACCCCACTTCCAGAATCCTTGTCTGAATTGGCAAACTGATAAGTCCTGCTCTTGTTATGTCAGAGACCATCTCCTCTACAGAAATTTTCCTTTGGTTTGCTCTCCAGGTTGTGGTGTGACTTCAGCCTTCAGGCATGGCTAGTTTCAGGAAAACTGACATTGTATTGAAGTCACCTTCACTATGTGCCATAAACAAAAATCACCTCATTCCAGTAGAAAGCAATGGAAGACAAGTATATAACAGTATCCTAATGGAAACAGTCAAAACTTGTTCTAAGTGTGGAAAACAGCTTTTAAAAGAGGGTACCTGTCTGAATACTGCATTTGAATGTGGTGATATTGCAAGTGGAAGTCCTGTTTTAAAATCAGAAATACGTGAGCAATCCTTGTGGACAAGGAACGTATTTGCATATTTTAACTGAAGTTTTTAAATCAATCTTGTACTTACAGGATTTTTTGGTAGCATATTTGGACTGATGGGTGTATACATTTATGATGGAGAACAACTGTCAAAGAATGGATTTTTTCAAGGATACAATAAACTTACTTGGGTAGTTGTTGTTCTGCAGGTAAGATACCTTGTATCACATCTTTCTGTGAAGGCGCTTGCGATTCGTTCTTCTACAGATAACAGGGAAAACTAATGGGTGTCGTAGAAGCTGCTGTCATTGAAGCTGTACTCAAAAGTCTCATCTATTAGAATAAACCTCTAAATAAAAACCTGGAAAATATAAGTGTACGACTAAGTATTGTGCAACGTAAAGTATGTAAGCATTATTTCTTCTGAAATGTTTAAAAAACATATGCCCTTCCTACTGTGGCCAAAAATGTGTAGTACAAGCATTTCCACTAATTTAATTATGGTAATATGATAAACTGTTTTCTTTAGTGGGGAAAGGAAACCTCCTCCACTATTTATCTTTAACAGTGCAGATATCGATAATGTAAAATAAATGTAATGCTTCTAAACATAGACAAAAGTTGTCCTAAAGTAAGCAGATGTTGTTAAAATAGGTGCTCTCAGTGGAATTATCAGGTTGCAAATTCAAACCTCAATATTTTTTTCAGGCACTTGGAGGGTTGGTGATTGCTGCTGTTATAAAATATGCAGACAACATTTTAAAGGGATTTGCAACCTCTCTCTCTATTATACTGTCAACATTGATCTCATATTTCTGGCTGCAAGATTTTGTCCCTACAAGGTAAGAACTGTTTTCCATGTATGCTGAAAAAAACCAAACTGTTGAAAACTTAATGCTTACCAGGTATAATAGCAAAGGTAAATTAAAAAAAAAACCACGGTCCATGCCTCACTTTTAGAATCTTTAGATACAACTTGCACATAAAAGTTTAGTTTCATATCATACCATAACTAATGCTTACTTTTTACAGTATAGTTGGCAAAGCTTTCTGTAGGGTACAGCCCCCAGCAGGTCAGGCGGAACTGGATCTCAGGTCTTGGCTTTTGACAGACGGCTCCCCCCAGCCCTGGGGGTTACAGTTCCCAGTCCCTCCCCTTCCTTTCTGCCCTTCCCGGTCTCCCCGGGTTTGCTCAGTTCCCCCCGGTTCGCGCTGCAGCCGCGGGTCTCCCACAAGCCCTGTCACGGCAAGAGGAGCTGTGGCTGAGCCATGATAGCGGCCATAACCCGGCTGTGCTGCTTTTCCTCCAGTCTCCAAAGGAGGCAGTTGCAGTCACGCAAGCGCGGAAGTTACACTGCCGCAGTTAGTTGCCCGAGGTCATCCAGAAGCCCAAAAGCAGATATTACTTTTTTTTTTTCCCTAAAGACGATACTGTATTTATCAGTGAAAAGACTCAAGCAAGAAACAGAGAAAAATGCTTGTTATATGCTTCCAGGCCCAATACACTGTATCCTGATGTTTTGTGAGGTGGCTCTGTGCACTGCAGGCTTTATGTGTGGGTAGGTTCTGGAATAGTGCTTGTCTTGGCAGTGCATGTTAATACATGGAGCACAGAAGTAATATTCCAACTTTCAGATACATTAATAGCATTTTGTGTACAACTGAGCTACACTCATACATATTATACATACTCATAGTGTAAAAATATTTTTATTATTTGTTTACAGCTTTGTATCTGATACAAAAAGCATCTTTTTATCAAAATGTAGTATTTGCAATATTGTCAGGAGTCTATTTAAACATTCAAAAAAGGAAGTAGAGTGACTATTAAGGCTTAAAAAGTAGAAGACATTGAACTCAAATTATAAGTAGCCTATACTTGTCCTTTTAAAACAAATGTAGAAAGTGGTTTAGGGATTTCTGTGGGCCCCAATGGAAAATTAATAAGTAACTTACCAGCTTCTGAAAACATGGTGAAAATGGAAACAGTGGTAAATAATTAAATGAGGTGAAGCTAGCTAGAACTTGAGGCCATCTCACAAGTAATAATCTCAAGTAATAAAACTTGATTAACTTCAGTTAATGAAACTTAATCTTTAGTACCTTACTTATGCCAACTGAATTCGTTTGTCCTGAAACCACGTAATTGTTTCTGTCACTTCAACAAATGTTTTTGAGTGGGACAATAGATGTAAAGTGCTTAAGTGCTTGAATGTATTGCAATGGATCGTGTCCAGAAATAGGCTAACTGTATTCTCTGACGGATTATCGTGTCATGCGCCACAGTTTTTTTAGCATTTAGTTCAGAAGATCAAATTGTCAACATTGTCATGTCTTTATAAGAAGGTCCTTTTCTGAAATGTGTACCGATTGTCTGTTGGCTTTGGATATTTTGTTTCAGACTTGTAACTGTCAAAACAACTTGAAAGGCCCATATGTCACAATACAAAGGATGCCTTTATTATCTTTTCCTTACGTAAATCTTCATGTATCTGCCAAAAATTAGATTATACTGACTTGCAGACTGGCTCCTGGGCAGAAGTAATTTGCTTTGACACAAGCCTTGGACTTCAAAGCAAACACAATTCAAACAACATGGTGTCTGTAAGATTTTAAAAGTGGCTGGGTGACCACAGTAGTTTCACTTCTTTAGCTTCTGCTTGCATTTTGCTCAGAGCTTCAGGCAAAAGAAAAAAAGAAGGATTAATCTGATTACTTTTGACAATTGTTCCATGAAACTAAAGTTCTAATTTTAAGAATGTCAGTATAATCGTACATCACACTGCGGATGTAAGTTTCTTATTTCAACTTTTTCCTGCATCCGTCTGTAATATATCTGTGCAAATTATTTAGTATTCTCTTTCTGTGTTCCCACAGGGAAAATATAATTTCTTTTGATTGTATTACATAAATAAGATTGCATCTAGCTAAAACAAGCTAACTTCTTTTTCTTTCCCCATCTCTGTTCTGTTCAGTGTCTTTTTCTTCGGAGCCGTCCTTGTAATAGCAGCTACTTTCCTATACGGTTATGATCCCAAACCTGCAGGAAATCCCATTAAGGCATAGCAGACATCCTCACCAACCTGCTTCTCAAGACCGTGCAGTGGAGGCCCTGCTACCAGGGGCCCGTGGGAGGTGTCCTTGTGCACTGCAAGGGAAGGATTACTGCCCTCAGCCTATTGAAGAAATGCTTACGAGTAGTTTTGAACAGCCAGAGGGGTTAAAGGTAGATGATGATACTGTCTGTAACTGATGGGGGAAAAAACGGCAGGGGAATGCCCAGTGCAACTTGCTAATAAAAACTTGAAAGAAACAAAAAGTTTCCAAGAAACTGCAATTAAGAATGTTTACAGCTTTGACTGGGATTGCATCAAAAAAAATTTACTGTATTGACTGCTGCAGAAATATGTCCTATGCACTCTTCGAAAGAGCACATGACAACTTTGTCAGATTGTATGATTTTGCAATTTGACTATATTTAATCTTAGTAAATATGTTTTTAACTGTTGGTCTATTGACATGAAATCAGCTGAATACACATCATAGATCTAAAGTGATGGTTCTAATTAGGTATTCCTTATTAAAACTGTGAAGACTGAAGGATGACTGAAAGACACTTTCACAATATCAAATATTTTTATATTTTAGAAGGCTGGTTTAATAGCGGAGACCTGTAATTAAGTTATAATATTATTCTGTTGCTTATATAAAACTAGTGTAAGAATGTTAACATTCTCACCTAAGTATACAAAGAGAGAAATTCGGAGTGAAAGCTGGAAATCTGTGATGAAATTCCAGCCTTCAGTAGGATGATAGCCTGTAGATGCAATAACTCTGTGAGCACAGGCCAGAGGTTACTGCACTAACCTGGCACTGAGAGTAGGGCTGTGATGGAGTGCTTGCTCAGATGTAATGTTCATTCTTTTTATTTGTATTGATTCTAAATCAACTTTTTGGTTGAACCTTTAAAGTAGTTTTTATGCTTTAAAAATCCTCTGGGGATTTTTTTAACCACAATTTAAAAAAAAGGAAAAAAAACCTGTAGTAAACATTTTAAATGTGTTGTTGTTGTCTGTAACAGCTCCATCTGGAGCTATTATAGTATATCATCTGTATAATGTACTGTAGTTTATTACACAGGTGTTTTTTAAACAAGTGGTGTTTACTCCTGAACTCTCCAAGACTTTTTCAGTATGTGCTTAATTAGAGATTTTTTTTTTTATTATGTTGTTGTTCTGGGAGTCCTTGAGCCAACAGACCAAAATAGGTTCTCTGGAGGTATTCAGTCTAGTGGTTGAATTACTTTAATAGGAAACATAATGAAAAAGTAATTAACTGTGCAATAGGTAAATATAAAAAGCATGCTGTTCTGTTTTAAACCCAAAAAAACTTCACAAAGCAGCCTAGATGCAATTAAAACTTAGATCAATTAGACTGTTATGAACACTTCACTTGTTGAAGTATTTGCATATAGCCAGAAACACCAAAAAATTATGCTAGAACTAATAAACAAAAAAAGCTGTCTTAAAAATCACTTGTTTTCAGGAGATCTATTCACAAAGGATATTAAGGTGGAGTGACTTCTTATCCCCATTACACTTGGAAAGGTATACAGGTATACAAAAACATGTCAGTAGTCCTTTAAGTGTAGAATGGCAGGTGGTAACAATGTGTGATTTCCTTGTTTGCACCCTCCTCATGCTCTTTCTCCTTTCTGTCTTGTGCTGATGAACACCTTGTGGAGAGAGGTGTTTTAAAATGACCAAAGTACCTCATCCTCTTTTCCACATTTTAGTGGTGGATTGACGAGGAGATTCTATAAGAGTGTTCTGAGACTTTTTTTAATTGAAAGGTTGTAAGTGGGAAAGGAAAAATTCCACTGATATTGGCCAAGTAAAAATTGTGTTTTCCTTCTGTTGGCAATGATATGGATTATCAGATTTTGTTTGTTTATCATATCAGAGCAAGGCATAAAAGAAATTTCAGAGTAATGCCAAGAGCTTGCTAAGCTTTGTGAACTATGAATCTATCCCAGCATGCTGTAATTGCAGGAGCTCTGCTACTTGCTGTTCAAAACTATCTCGTATTACCCTAATTTGGCATCATATGTCAATGTTAAACCTTTTACCTTTAACACTCGATGTAGCAAAAATCTCTGAAAAATTACAGTCATTTTGCCAGCAAAATGCGACACGAGGTAAGACGCGTGCGTCGGGCAGTGGCTCACAGTGCTGCTCAGTGCCGAAGGGGAAGCGCGTGACTGAAATGATCTGAGAAGTGCTGGCAGTAATGTCTGAGTTAGAGTTTGGCCTGCGCAGTAGTACTTTTAATTTCATAAATCTCAGTAGTGGAAATGGTCAGGTGATATAATCAGTTAATTCTGTGAAGAATTTCTCCAGAAGAACCTAAGAAGCGGGGCAAGAACACTTAAAAGGCAGTTGCACAGAGAGGGACCAAGCAGGCCAAATAATCACCCCCCTGCGGGAGCTCTGGCACATAGAACCTGGTTGAACACTTGAGGTGCTCATGTCTGTGTTTGTGAATAAGGATCAGTGTAAAGGAAAGAACAGGTCTTTGTGCTCTTTGCTTTTGAATAGGATGTCATACAGCTTTGGAAAACAGTATCTGCTGTAAAGGAACAGAAACTCTTGTCTGTAGATCAGTGACTCTTGTCTGTTAAATTTTCCAGTAGAGGGATAGATCTCTTCATATACGTGTTGCTGTAAAGGAAACATGAATTTGCATGTTTAGGTGTCTTCCCTTAGCCCTTTACAGGCTTTACGTAGCCTTTACAGTGTATATTTCTTGAGAATAGAAAGGATTTGAGGAGGATTTACTGATTTCTGTAATCTTTGCAATCTGACAGCATATGCACATTTTCTCACTGGGATACTTTCATATCTGGATTGTAAAATAAAATTTTAAAAAGGCAGTTTTAAGACTATAACTCATTAACTAACCAAAGAAGCATAGCTAGCACAGCATGTTGGGAAGTAGGGGACAGTGTGTGCTTGGAGTTTGCCCTAAGAGAAATCTGTAGGAGCCTAACTTTGCAAAAATAAACCTGTTTTTCTGAACTATTTTCTACTTTTAGGCAACAGATTTGTTAGTTTAGTTGTATAGTTAGGAGGCTAACCTAACTTGGTAGAAGTTAATTTAAATATTTATCAAGTTATAGCTAGATATTTATTTGCAATAACTTGAATTATATGATTTTTTTTGTAAGACTTGCATGATGGGAGTACTAGTATTTATTGAGTACTTGGATATTTGGTAGTTTTATTTGAGAATCTCTGGGATACATGGTAAATGGTCAAATAAGGATAAATTTAGAGCCATCTTAGAGCAAAATATAATCAGCAGTTCAGTGGTGAAAAATCTTGAGTCTAATAAAGCAAGATAAACTTTTCTTTAAACATTGTATTACTGTGCTATCCACAAGTGCCCAATAATCTTTTTTTCTCAAAGAATTCAGATAATTTTGTAGTTCTAGTCAACTTCTTTGGCTTAGACTATAACAAAACTTGGGTTTTTTGTTTGCTTTAATAATGAGTAGATTAATGTTCTAGGTCTGGCTTATACAAGATAACACCTTGGGTTTTTTACTGTAACTTTTAAGAAACTATTGTTTTATTTTTCCACCAAAAAAAAATCATATTTTAGTAGCGTATGCTTGTGTTTCAGTTGCTCATACAGTCCTCTCACAGTTTTTTAGAAGTATGTAATTGTTTCGTGTGCCTAATTTATTTTTATGGCTGTAATTAACAAAACTGTAAGGGATTTTGTTGAACTGTTTGAAAATTGATAAATGAAATGTTGCATTTTTTCCTGGCTTTTGTTGTCGGTAACTTTCATATTTTAATATATTTCCTTACTGGCTGTGCATGTTCTGTTGTATTTAAGCAATTATCATTTTCCAAATTTGAAGTTGGTGCTCATTTTCCTCCGAGTGATAGAGTTTCTTGGTTGGAGATTGTGACTGAGGCTAATTATTTGTTATTTTCTTCTCTGAAATTTGTATTTTGTAAGAATAAGATACAACAAAAAAAAAGGGGGAGGGTTGTATATTGGAAAGGTAATGTTTATCTATAACATGGTATTATACCATATATGTGGTAGTGTATCATCTGGTTGTTGTAAGAAGGTGCAAGAAGTGTTTCCTTGCCTTTATTTCCATTGTCGTTTTTGTTTTTAATGCTGATTATTTTCCACAGGAAGTTACTAAAGAGTTCTGTTCTTTCCAGGTAAGCTCATTATATGTTTTTAGATATCTGAAATTAAGATATTTTTACTAGAAAAAATGCAGGGGAAAATGCAACAAAATAAGGGGGACTAGTTAGATGACATCTTCTGCTCCAGTTACTATGAATCCAAATTTCTGTTCAGTTGAATTTATAACTCTTTCTGATTATTTCCTGGCTAGCTGAATTTATAACTCTTTCTAGAAGCAAAAAAAAAAAAAATCTGTCCTGAGGTGCTGTTCAGGGTTCATTCCTAAATGTCTGCTGCACATGTGGGTCCAAAACTAGAGATGGCATTTTTAACTCTTGCCTTCAACTTTCCCTCATTTTTCTGGCTGTAATTAGCTATATTAATTTCATCAGCATTTTATAGCTCAGTGAGAATTGCTTATATGCTAAGCATATGTTTAAATTTGCTGCCATGAGTAACACTTTTTTTATGATTTTAAAAGTTTGTCTTGAGTGTCAATACATTTTAAGTTTAATTTTAAAAATACGAGCCTAAATATAAATCATATATTCAAACATTGTAGTAAAATTGTTAAGGTCTTATGAATTTTTTTTTATATGTTGAAATTTGTGTGTGATTACACTGAATTCAGTTCTAATATATGGTGTTTCCGAGCAGTTTGGAAACAGGTTATTTTTTTGGTATAACACTGCTGGACCATGGAATACATCTTACATGACCTAATAATATGGGGGAGGGGGAGCTGTTAATTCATATTGAGTTAAAATATTTTATTTTTTTCTCTGTATGTGTAAATAATGTCACTATGGTAATAAACTATTTAAAATTAAGCACTGGCTATCCTAAGAATATGATATAAAACTGTTTGAGAGCTTTGTAAGTGGAGAGGCTTGCCTTATAGGTATTTTAGCAGAAATAAAACAATGTTTTAATTAATGTTTATTATTTCAGAATATAATTTTTTGGTATAATTTTCTGTAAATTCCAGAAGGCTATTGTAAGATGTTTGTTAATGGTATTTTTTCACGTGCTGAATTTTGCCAGAAACATCATTTTAGTTGCAGCATACTTCTTTCTGACTGCTGCATCATGACTTGTTGTGAATCGCGTTCGAGCAGTGTTCTTGCGGGTGCCTGTCTCTGCACCCTTCTGGTCTGAAAAGCCAGATCTCCTTGTTCAGGGCTGCAGCTCCTGAACTGGAGGTGGTAGGGAGCATCTGGGCAGCAAGTGCCAAGTCGCAGCGTGGTGTGCAATTCTAAAACGCTGTAATCACTTGTAGAAGAGTTTTGCCACAAGTTACAGGGAGGCAGCTGGTGATTCAGTAGCTTTTTTTTTTCCCCTTTTTTCCACTTGTTTTAAATATTTTTTTTATAGCAGTGGAAAATACTATACAATATACCCTCTAGAATACGAGACAAGCTGTTGATTCATGTTACAATTTAGAAGCTGAACATTGCTATAGATGTTGGATAACATGTTTCCTTGTCATTTCCAGATCTTTATGTGTAATAAAATCAAGTCACTTCACCAGCTATGCGCCAATAATTTTCAGGATGCTTCTGTCAGTTACTTTTGTCAATTCTGCTCTGATCTTAGTGATCACGTGCAGTGTGATTTAAACTGAAATTTTTAGGCCATGAGGTGACAGAAGCTAATTAGTCATCAACTAACCCAAGGGGCACAGCTGGTGCGGAGCACTGGGCTGCAGGGGACAGCGTTCCTCGAGTTTGCCGTAAAAGCAATCTGTAGGAGTCTTAACGGAAGTCTGTGCTTCAGAATCAAGCGTTTCCCTTGAGGAGGTGATAAGTAGTCTGTGCGTTTTCATTCTGCTTCCAAAAAGATGTTAGTATCTTCTACAACTAGTGGGTAGTATTATGCGTTTGCTTTGTATAGTAGGTTGAACACAACGGGCATTTAGATTTAACAATTTTTGTTTCCTCTTCTTCAGGATATTAAATGTTTGTCAGGAATTTGTCTCTCAGTTAAATAATAATAGAGTGGATTATGTCAGGATTTACATAGGTAAGTGAATTTTGATGTAGCTGGCTGAAATTCATGACAGCAAAAGCAAGTCATATTTATGTAGATTTTTATTCTAATCTCAATTTTTAGAATTTATTCTAAATTTAGGAATTCTTATTTGAATTCTCTGGTTAACCTGTATGAGCAAATTTGATATTTAAGATGCATTTATTCTGTGATAATGATGACAGTAACAGGAGGTGGTCTAGTATAAAGGTGTGATAGAAGAGCAGCTGTTTAATCAGCTTAGTTACAAAATGTCTTTTCTGAGATGTAGTTAACCTTTTTATGTGAGTTCCTTACATGTACATGTCTGTATGTGACTTTCTCAAAAAGACAATTCTCTCCTAGATGAAACAGTGCTAAAATTTTAAGACCTCTCTCCTTTTCAAGTAGAAAGGATAAGAAACCCTGCAACAGAATTGTCAGGTACTTGGCATAGCTTAGGAAGACTTGTGACAAATGACTGATAATGGCAATGGCCACAAGCATCTTTTTTCCCCTGTGGGTAGGTTCACGCTTTGTAAGAGGAGCTAGAGCCAACTTGCCCTTGTCTGGCTGTGAGACCAGAGCAGGTCCATTGGCTTGGGTAGAGCTGTGCCTCAGGAAATTCCAAATTCCTTCAAAGCTGCATTATGATGAGACCGGAGGGTGCTTGGTTTTAAGGCTACTAGCTTAATTTAAGCCCACGAGACTTTAACTGATGAGATTAAGGTTTACACCCTGTTGCTAACACAGCGGTGCCTGTGCTGTAGGGAGTTAGAGGACAGGTGTGCGTGTTGGGGGTGAGGTTCAGCCAAGCAGCCACTGTTGGCAAGGAGGGAGAATGTAAATGCACAGCTGGGGTTTTGAGGGGAGCAGGGATGTCACAGGAACTGGGGAGACAGGGGTGTGCAGGGAGAGGGCTGGAAAAGTGGAAAAGAACAATAGAGAAAAGGTTGGCGTGTGGATACGGCCACGGGGAGTTGTGTCTGAGATGGTGAGTGTGCTGGTACTGGACGGGACAGGTGTTGCTCTGTTTAGTGCTGCCAGACATCAGCAGTGAAGGAATTTAAACTGTAAGCTACATAAAAATAACAATAGTACATGTTTGTGAAAGATTCTCTCCACTAATGTGTACGCTGCCTTGGGGAAGCCGATCCCTGGTACCTTCTGAGGTGCGGGCTGTGTGGTGAGTCAGGGCCCGAGGCAGCCCGCCCGTTTAAAGCCGTGCAGGCTTTCATCGGCTCAGTTTAAAACTTGAGAGTAGAGAAAGCCGAATGTCTCCAAGTTGGATTTTTAGAAAGGATTGTATCTGTGGTTATGTACTTCGGCTCTAGAAATGTCCTTCAGCGTCTAACACCTGTATCGGGAAGATCTGCCTTTTTTGCTTTTTTTCCCCAGGCCCCTCGGCCAG
>NW_009698972.1:52214-52497 GCF_000703405.1 Apaloderma vittatum | reverse complement strand
CCCAAGACATCAAAGCGTATCAGATTGCCATTTTCAAAACGAGATTTTTTGTTTGAAAATGACATTTATCAGCTAAGTACTGATTTGGGATCTTGCCTCCATTTTTGGACAGAAGGCTTTAGGAAAAGGGTCCGACACCTCGAGCTGAAATGCAGTATTGAAACTGAGTTTCAGGTTTGACCCCAAACAGCCTTTCAGTCATCTGTTGCCCCAAAATCCTGCACCCTTGTTTTTGGGTTTGTTTTCTGCTGCCTAAGTCACAGGAAGTGGGTGATTTGCCTGG
>NW_009698972.1:39759-52129 GCF_000703405.1 Apaloderma vittatum | reverse complement strand
CGGTGCTTCCATCGCATTTATTCTGCGCCCTGGGCACAGCGCTTGATATCCTGACACTTGAGTCTCCTTCCCTCCCACTGCCCAGATTCCCCCTTTGCCTTCTGCCTCTTTTTTTTCTTTTCCCCCTCCTTTTTGCATTTCTTTTATTCCCAGCCGGGGTGTGAAGAGGGACTGGGAGCGAGAGAAGGGCTTCGCGCAACTTGGGAGCTGGAGGAGCTGCAGGGGGGGCTGCCCTGGGCGCTCCAGCCACAGCATCCTTGGGTCCCTGACCTCCTGGCACGGCGGCAGATTCCTCGATTCTCGCCGGTGTGGGGGGCGAGGGGATCCGTGCCTCTGCTGGCCGGGCAAGCACTAGCCCACGGCGACTCCGTGCCGGATTAGCCGGGTTAAACCGCTAATGCCGCCGCTGCGCGGAAGGCTGCTTTCAGTAAGTGGCTCCCCGTAGCTTATTTGACTCCAGGCCCAAATCTAATGTCTCAGTGGGCCTGTTACATTAAGCAGGCCCAAGTGGTAGGAGATTTAAAGCATCAAAATGAAGTGCTTTATCACTCCGTACTGTGTTCTTGGCTGCTTGCGTTGGCCTCACTTCACAGGCGCCGCAGCCTGCGAGCCGAGCCCTCTCGGCAGGCCCATTACAAATTCCACTTGTTGACGGTTGCCTTGTTGCAGGATTTAATGGTAGAATAATATTTACACAGTAAACTCCTCTGGAGGTGTTATAAACACCATAAAAAGGATTTTAGAAGCTTAATGAGCGTTAGTGAAGTCGAGACAGGATAATGTGGCAACTGTGCGCTGTAATCTGATTTGGCACCTTCTGCACAGCAGGAGTTAGTGGGTGGAAGAGTTTTTTGTTTATTTTTTTTGTTGTTGTTTTAGTGTGTAGTATTGTTTGTTTAGCACCGTGCTGAACAGAGGCTGTGGAGCGCAGCGCCGGCAGAATCAGCTGAGCCGAGCACCCGGCCGGGCGCAGGGAACGTGGGCTCCAGCACACCGGGTACCGCTGGTGACAGCATCACAGTCACTTTTTGCCAGATATGAAGAGATTGATGATCGAGCCAGTTTAATGCTCAGTGGCACAGCCTTGAACATGGTCATAATGGTAACATCAATGATTCTGGGATACTCTGGGGGCCCTCGCAGCCGTGCAGGGGAGGCTGCACGACTCCAGCAGTCACCTGGGTTGGCCTGGACCCCTCCGGGGTGCATGTGGGGCAGGGGCAGCCTTTGGGCAGCAGGCACAGGCAAACCCAGCACTCACAGGTAACATGCTGCCACCTCTTTTTCTTGTTCTAATTCATGCTTCCTCATTTAACTGAGCCGAAAATGCCCTCTTCTCTATTTACGTGCCTGCATATATACACGCGCACAGATATGCACCTGTATCTGGGCTATTCCGGGATCACTTTGCAAATCATCCCAGAGTCTGGTTATTTGTATTTTAAGGTTCTGTTCTGGGGAGGCAGGAGGGTGCATATTCTCTATGGGCAGCTCCTGAGCTTCCCGGGGGGTGGTGGGGCATTTCCCAGGGGAGAGAGGGGGCTGGTCGCTGCCCTTGGGAACACCAAGCTCCTGCCCATGACCAGGGCTGGCTTCTGAAAGGAAATTTTCTGAAAGGAAAATTGTTGGTGGGAACCTTCCCATCCTGCAAAGCCCTGATTACCAAAGGGTATCTTTCTGGGTTTTGCTAAAATTATTTTTCAGAATTTAGATACTTTTTTCACTTTGAATTTTGAATTCTTTCATATTTTTTGTTTTGCTGTTCCGTGAACATATGAAAGGTTTTTTTTAAAATAACCTATTTAGTGCGTACTGTTGAAAATCAGTATTTTGTTCCCCTTCAGAGCGCAGACGGCAGGTGAAGTGCAGCATCTCAGCTGTGAAGCGAGCATCGGCTCCATGGTGCAGGGTTCAGCCCTGCCTGCCAGGGGCTGTTACACAGCTCGGTGGTAAAACCCATCCCCTTTCCCTCGGATGTGCCGCAGGGGGTTGTGAACTTCGAGGACCCTGGTTCTGACACTCGAGGAACTACCCTCAGCCTTTCCAATTTCTGAGAGATGCGAGGAGCTGTGAATCTTGAGGTTGACTTGCCAGGAGCAAAAAGCTACCTTTTGTAAATAAGCCAATATTTTCTTTCTTTCAGGGGGAAGCTGACAAAGATCAATACCAGCCTGCAAAAGACATTGCCCTCTTAAGAATTAGCCCTTTGCAGAATCATTAATCCAGGAAGCTGTTACAGGGTGACAAGCGCACGGAGGGTCTGCCAGCTCTTGGAGGGATCGCGGCAACGTCCCCTTATGCACAGAAAAACAACCTGAATCGCTGAGAAAATAGCTGCCATGCTACGGGCTCATTCTGCCCGAGGAGTCGATCTGACTTTAATTAAGAGGGCCGGTTGTGCTCTTGATAACTGTCATTAAAGCCACCTGGTATTTTGCTCCCTCGGTGCTATTTTTGTGTTTGGCTGCTCTTAGGCACGGCCACAGCTTTCCCAGATGCTCCGGCGCTGTTTTCTCTCCTGAGCACCATGGCAGGGGACGAGCGACGAGCTTGAACCCACTTGGGCAAGTCCACAGCGCTGAGTTAGAGGACTCCGACAGTGGGATTTATTAGTCTCTGGGAATAAAAGATAGATGTCCTACCCCTTGAAATATTTAAGGGCTTAATTCTGCACAAAGCACTTAGGCGTATGCTGCCATGGTCAGATACCCAGAAACAAGAGGTGAGTGCAGTACAAGACCCCACAGAAAAAAGAAAAGGTTAACAGGTGGTGGCTGAAGAAGTAAAATTAGAACAAGTGGGCACTTTCTCTGTCCAGGCCCTGCCAGCTCATCTCCTGGGAGCGGCCAGGCTGGAGATGCCCGGGGCTGGGAGGTGACCAAGTGTGTTTTTTCTAAACAAGGTGAGAATCTCGAGGAAATCAACCAGGTGCTGTGCAATAAGCTTGCACAGGTGAAGGTCATCAGGAGATGAATTACCTGGTGCTGTTGCCAAGGAGGAGCCCTCGCTGTCTGATCTGCTGCTGCGAATCCAGTCACTGGTTCAAGGCAGGTGGGAAAAAGCAAGGAGCAATTCCAGGAGCTGCTCACAGGGAAAAGCGCAGCCCAGGGAGCAAGACCTGCTCCGGAGGTACCTCCTGCAGCCACCGGCACTGCAAGGGTTTCACTGCTCCTCTGAGGAAACTCTTCACCTTCTTCTGATCTCTGCAGCTCTGCCCTTTCTCCCTGATTTGCATCTGGACCATGACAACGCTGTCAACTCTGTGAACCAGCTCAGTGAAGCTCGAGCGTGAGGCTCTGTCGAAGCCCACGTGGACTCCTAAATTGAAGTATCTCATCCCTCTCACGTACATGTGGTGAGCAAGGGAGGGTCGGGTATGAGGTAAGGCGTGTCATCTTATTTAACCCAAAAACTGCAACGGTGGCATGCCTGCTTAACACCTGAAATGAAAAAATAATTTCAAACAAGGCATTTGTCACAACATTGAAGGGTCACCCGCTAAGCGAGGGAAGCCAAAGAGGGAAACAGTTCTTAGGGGTAATTACAGTTTCTAAGAAGTTTTTCGCTCGCTCTGTAATTGTCGGAGGATGGTGATTGGCACCGCGGTGCCACAGCAGCCCTAGGAAAGCACCACAATAGAGCTGTAATTTACAGGCTGGAACTATGAAGCCAGAAATGGTTTGGGAATTATTACTAATCTTCACGGATTCAGCAGTTCGGATGCCGGCCAAGGCGCTGAGGATTGCAGATTTAGGAGGAACTGTCGACGGTGATCCCACACGTGCTCTCCCACTGCCTGAGCATCTCTTGCCTCAGCCCCCTCTTTTCTGGGCCCCTTCAGACCCCACCCGAGACCCAGAAGCACAATTTGGGGCAAGATTGTGGTTTTTTTCATAATTTTTCCAGGTGGTTCCACTCCCTGGGTTTGCACGTGACTGAGTGAGGGTAGCACGTGTTAGAGAAGTGAATTTCTGACATAAAAGCTCTTCGTTCTTGGTACCTCCATCCTCTGCCAGCACGGAAATGCGCAGCTCTTTCACGTCAGGCAGCTGCCTGTGTTGGGGAGAATTAAAAAAAAAAAAATCGCTTTTTTTTCATTTATGCTGATTTGCATATTAATAGTTTGCATATTAAACAACTACTTCAGAGGGTGGGCGGGCTAATGAATGCAGCAGTCTCCTCTATTTTAACTCAATTTGCCTCATCCATATTCCAGTGACTTTGGGGATTGGTATTCAGTTTTCATTGAAATTATCCAAGCCAGACCTAATTTGTGCTGCCCTTCCATTAATCCAATTAATTAGCACCATTGATGTGTACTGCCTTTGTAATGCAGCTTTGTTCAGCACTGCTGCCGCTAATGACAGCCTAGTATCAGAGCAAATAATGAGCAAACCAAAGGAGCGTTTGACCCTTGATGTACCCTCACACAATGCAGCAGTTTTTAGTCTGGAGGCCCTAATTTAGGTTCGATAGCCCAAATTATAGACAATAATTCAATATTCTTTGTGGGGAGCTGAGCAAGTGTCACCCTGCCATTTGTTTAGCTTATCATTTTTGCCTGCCTCTTTATTTATGTATTTTTTCTTCCCCTTTTCATTATTTTCCAACCTGGCCTCCCTGCTCCACCTCCAGCATTGATTTCTGACCTCGTTTCCACTGAGAGGTCTGAAGATCTCTTTGCTCTGAAGGAATTCATTAACCTTTCCCCCTACCCAGAACTGGAGAGAAAATCTTTATATTTTTGAGCAAACCAAATAAACAGTGTTAGTGATTATCAGCATCCTCTTGCTGGCTACTCCCCAATAACTCAACTGGTAGCTTAGGAACCGCTTCTGGATCTCCTTTTTTGGGTGATTTTGGATTTGAAATCATGATTCAGAGGGCCAGTTAGCTCAGTCAGAAGAGCATAGCGCTAACAACGCTAAGGTCACGGGTTCGATTCCCGCTCAGTCCCCATGTGTTGCCTGATCTAGTCGAGAGGTGACGTCCCTGGTGGCAGGGAGGCTGGATTAAAATGATCACTAAGGTCCCTTCCAGCCTAGGCCATTCTATGATTTAAACACCGACTGATTTCCCCTGGAGCCTAGTTCCCCCCAGGTGCCATCTGAGCTGAGTACCATCACATTGATGTGTCCCCGTTGTCCCTGCAACGGTTCAAGACCAGCGTGCTATTAGAGGTGTCGTAAGAGCAGCACGAAGCCAATCCCACAGCTGCAGATCCTGGGCCAGGATATGTGCCCACAGCTCTGACAAAGCCCTGGGGTCTGCCCGGGGATGAGGGGCATGGGGGAGCCTGCAGATGTGTCCAGATGTTGAGAAAGCAGCTGCTGCACCTGGCACACCAGGTCCCCCCCATCCCTTCATCCCTGCTCCACTGGAGGAGGAGAATCTATTAAAGAAACCGTTTAGCTGTGGTTATCCACAGGTAGGTCACTAAATTCATTAAGTCAATTAATTACATGCGGCACATTCACTGTGTCCACAAGTGTTTGAACTGTAAGGAGGAAGGTAATTTGGGAGCCAGGAGGAGGACAGAAAGTCAATTTGCAAAGGGATGTGGAGATTTTGATGCTCAGCCCCCTTTTAACTGGAATAAAACCTGAGGGGTTTTTGGGAAAATACTCAGGAAAGGTGGCAAAACTTCGCTCTGGGTATGCTGATAGGTAATTTGCAAAAGAGCTGTTTTGGATAAAACAAACCAGCTGATTTTAGACTTTTAATATCTCACACCAGTTAATTTAAAAAGTTGCTATGTGAGTAAAGGTTGAACGCTATCGTAACTCTACTTCATTTTCCTTGTTTCTACCAGAATTTCATTCTGGGACAACAAGCATAGTTTTGTGAGATGTTTGCACTGTGCAAGAACCGTGTGTTCTGGTGGTTTTCTGGTGTTTTTTTGGTGGTTTTTCAGAGCAGCCAGTCACAGCTTCCTGCGGGCTGTCCCGCTCCTGCGGCTCTGGGATGAGGAGCTGCTGGGACATTGCCTCTTGACCCAGGCTGGATCTGAGGACAAACCAGCAGAGCCCATTGCTGTCACCTCTGGGCCCATGGGCTCAGGGCAGGGAGCGGCTGCCGGTGCCTGCGGAGCTGCCAGCACATCTTCTGTGCTGCCGAACAGGGAGTCTGAGCGAGCATCTCCTGCTGTGGCTCTCCGTGCTGTTCCCAATCACTTCCCCTCTGCGTTATAAATCATGCGATTTGAATAGAAGCTTATACAGTTAGTTGCCTGAAAGATTTTACTGATTAACCTTAAAATATGCTATAAATCTTGTTCTCTTACTCGCTCACAGAGCATCAGGAAAGCAAACGCGCCGCTGTGCCGTCGGAGGCTGCTGTGCAGAGCAGGGTGCGCTCCCTGGGCATGGAGTGAAGGAGCTGCTGGGACGGGAGGCTGGGGGTTCAGTATATCCCTCTGCTCTCTAGGGCAGGTTGCAGTCCATATACAGAAAAAATGTGCCTTTACACTGGTGTGTCCTCCTGTTGAGAAACTCAGCCAGTGCTGCACTGTGAGGCTGAGGTCTCCAGGTGACCTCCCGGCAGTGCGAGGGGGCTCTAGCTGGGCAGAGGTAACTGCAGTCTCCTCAGCTCTGCTTTGCCTACAGCTTCAAAATAATGTCTCTTTTTCAGCTCTTCGTCCTGAAAACCGCAGTCAAACCACAGTCATTGAGGTGTGCTCTGTCTTGGGCTGCAATTGCAAAGGAGCTGCTGTCGTCTCTAGGTGAGTCTGTGCTGACAGCGGAGGTGGCCACCAGTCCTCTCGCTGGATGTTCTTGTGCCAGGTCCTGGGGAGCAGCGTGTGTGCTCTGGACCTGTCACCCTCCTCTGCTGGGGCTCAGGGACAATTTGCACCTCAAAGGCGAGATGCACAGGTACTAAATACTGCAGCTGAGGTTTTGGGTGAGACATTCCTGGAAATTTTCTTTTCTACATCTACCCAGGGTGTCTTCTGCTGTGTTGGTGCTTCCCAGCTTCTGACGAAATGCAGGGGAGGAGGGTTTCACCTGTGTGGTGTTTCAGTGCCTCTCCCCTCACGCCTTGCTGTGTGTCAGATCCTTGCCTCCTGTCACGAATATATTTAGCTCGTGTGTTCTGCCCCATGCCACTGCTTTATGCTGCATTGTAATGTACACACTAACACAGACCACTTGGCTTTTTAAAAAAATACTAAAAGCACCCCTCCTCTCAGGGTTTTGTGCTTCACGGAGAAAGAGGGAAGCAGGTTCATGGCCAGCTGCCTGCTGTTAGCCTGCAGCTCCCGCCTCGTCGGGCTGTGGGGTCTTTTTAAATTTCCAGTAATCCCTCTTTATGATCTTTATTGGTAGCAAGAAGAAGGTTCCAAACAAGGTGGTGTTTAATGACTATTTCTTTGTCTGAGAAGGGAGGCCTTCGTACCACCCTGGAAGACACCGTTGTCTGTCTGGCACTGATGCAGAAAGATCCCGTTTAGTGGCATCAGTCAGGACTTGTCATATTACGGTATGTCACAACATGTCAGCCTCTGACAGGCTGGATACCTGCTATTAACTTGCAGACTAGTTGCAAATACAAAATACAGGTGGTGAACACAGGCAGTGCCAGCAGCAGGGCGGGTGCCCTCTCCAGCAGTCGGGGTAGGGCTCCCCAAGCCCGGCTTTGCAGAGCAGCGCTGGGCTTTGGCACGGTCAGCTCGAACAGGGGAGCCCGGGAGGACAGGCTTTCTGAAAGCACATGAGGCAGAAGGAGCCTCCCGAATGGTGCCAGGCAGCTGGTTTTGGAAAAAAACGCCTTCCTCACACCAAAGCATCAGTTCAGTCCTGATACAGCGCCCAGCCAGCGGAGCTGTCAGCGTCACCACGACCCGATACCCCTCCTGTAGCTGTGGCCATACCTGATGCTCCAGGGAGAGGTGGTAAAGCAGAACAAGGCTGAAGGCCAAGGTGTACACCAGGTGGGTGAAGGAATCCTTCCTGCTCCTGCGTCTGGCTCGCGGAAGTCCCTGAAGAGAGTTTAATTAATTGGCTGCCTGCAAGTGCGGTACAACAAACACAGTAGATCAAGTCTCCTTTTGCTCCCATTGGTGATATAATTCAAGCCTCAAATCAGAGGTTTAATCACAGGATTGCCCTGTCCTGTCATGTCGTTCCTCCCCTGAACTGGGCAAGCTCTGTCTTGAAGCCAACTGTGTGTCTTGCCTTCCAGACCTTACCTGGCAGAGCGGTCTGGGCCCTGCGGGGCTGCGCTGGGCTGAGCGATGGAGGGTCCTGCTGCAGGCGACAGTGTCTGTGGGAGTGGAAACACCCCGAACCAGGAGGCTGAGGCAGAGGTGGTCCTTCTGGGACCCCTCCTGTGGAGCTGCTGGGAGCGGGCAGGCCCTACCAGTGCAGGGGCCAGAGATGTTTGGGGGCTGCTCCTTCTCCTCGTGCCCTGCAGTGGGTTTGGGAGCAGGGACAGCAGCACCTCGGGGCTGGCCAGAGGAGAGGAGAGCTGGGATCCAGCTCTGCTGGAAGTCAAAGCAGAGCACACAAGCTGCTGCTGAAATCCTGGTGCCTCACCCAGTTTGGAGCTGTTGCAGCCGTGTCTTCCAGCAGATCCCACAGGGAGGGCAAGTCTCCATCCCTCCCTGCCCTGGGATGCAACTGCCTGGCAGGTGATGCTGATGGATCTCACCCACCCCGCCGAGCCGGGGTGTCCCAGCAGAGCAAACTCTGCACCCCAGCGACACCCCAGATGGGCAGATCCTCTGTGCCTGCACCCCTCATGCCACTAATGGAAACCCTTCTCTTCCATAGGGTTGTTCAAGCTATAAAGAGCCAAAAAACAGGCTGATTTTTTTAATTTGTTTTATTATTAAGCTGATGAGGTTATTTAGCCTGTTTTATGCCCCATTAAATTCTGTGTTTGAAATTCTGCAAAGAGCTGGAGCTTTGCAAACAGGCGTGCTCCACACCCATCAGCAACACTCGCGGTGTTTGTCTTGGAGCACCCAGTCCCACGGTCCCTGTTTAGTCCCTGGGTATTCTTTTCTTTCTGAGACTGGTGTGGCTGAGAGAGATGAATGCTCTGTCTGTTATTGTTACCTCTTCTCACTTTTTCTTTTTTTTTCTTTTTTTCCATGCTCTCATCACTAGTTTGAGTGCTTCTTATTTTCCTTGCCTCTGAAAGAAGCCATAAAATTCCCCAGACCGTGTGTGGTATGGTGTGCACTTACAAATTACCATTGAAAAATGAATTGCCTTGACAAAATCTAATGTTTTGTGACACAGCACAAATATGCATTTCATTCTTGAAGAGAAGGAAAAGGAGCTCATTGGAAATATTAAATTAAGCAGTGTAACAGCTGAGAATAATTTGGTTTTCTGCTCTGTTGCTTGTGATTTGGTATGGAGTTTGAGGTGGCAGGCCAGTTCCTGTTTAGAGTATAAAGCACATAGATGCCTCAGATTTTTTTCCTTGCTTTGGAGCAACTTGTTTTCGCTGGTGCTGGAGGCTGGGTGCAGTTCAGAGCATGGGTTTTGGGTAAGATCCCAGGGGCAGGGAGCTGAGGTGGAGAACATTGTGGCCAGTGTGTGGAAATGTTTACCACCGTGCTGCAGCGAGGCACAGGAGACCAACGCTTTTTTTTTTTTTTTTTTTTGGCTGGTTCTCTGGTGGTTTAGAATAAAAATCCATGCCTGCTAAGAACAAAGCAGTGCGGGGCTGAATTTGGGAATTCCTGCTAACAGCTCTGAATCCCTGCTGCAGAGGGGTATAAATAAAACCTTTCTTCTCTTCAGCCACCCAGCTTTCTAATTACCTGCAGAGTTCCCTGGTGACTCATTCCCCAACAGAAGGGCAGTGGTGGAGTCCCTGTCCCTGGAGGGATTTAAGAGCTGGGTAGACGTAGTGCTCAGGGATATGGTTTAGTTGAGGACTTAGTGTTAGGTTAAGGGTTGGACTAAATGATCAAAAAGGTCTTTTCCAGCGTGGACAATTCTGTGTGATTCTGAGCCGCTCACCCAGAGCTCTGCCTCCTGGGCAGCACAGCCCCAAGCTGGGTGTCAGACTGACGTGCTCTGTCTCAGAGTGGATTTCTCATCACAAGTACTGGGGTTTAGTTCATCAGTTCTAGTTTTTTATTTGTCTTAAAGCAGCATCCAGAAAAGACCCTGACCTCCAAAGGGACGAATACGAGTCCCCGTCCCACACGGGCCATGGGACTGCGGCAGAGCCGCAATCGGGGATGTTCATGGGGAGATGGTTTAGGGGTGAGCTTTGTAGAGTAGGGTTAATGGTTGGACTCCATGAACCCAGGGGTCTTTTCCAACCTGTATGATTCTACAATGACTCTATGTGCTTTAACACACAAGGGAGAGCCTGCAGAATCGGGCGATCAGTTGTGTGGTCCAGCCTAATGTCTTCCCTTTCCCCTTTCTTTTCTTTTCTTTCCTCTGCTGGTGGTGTACGGTGTGGGACTGCTTGTTCTCCCCTCTCGCAGGTTTTTCAGCTGGAGCAGTTAGCTGTGGGAGCCAGCACGATGCCAGCCCCCAAAGCCTGTAAACACAGATCTGCTGTCCTGCCGAGGTGCTTGTACCAACCATCTCTGTGATCTCTACTTCAGTGGTTATTCACTATTTATTATTTACTATTCCCTGAAGCTGGTGAGGATTTTTCAGATCAAGGAGTGTATTTCAGTGGAATCAGAATGTTTTCTAAGGGAAATGTGGGTTAGAAAAGCCCATGTTTTCTCAGCAGGTTTGAAGGCAGCTTGATGTTTCTTCAGGAAGCCCTTCGCTCTTCCTGGCCAGGAGACAGCCAACACTTACCTTTCGGCCGAACTCTTCAACGTGATGCAAAAGCAAAATGAGAAAAATGTGGAATTTCTTATTCTCTGAAGAATCTGCACAGAGTTCCATCTAATTTGGGCTGAAATCAGATGAAAATATTGCCACTTTTCGCGGGCCGGGAATCATATTTTTCAGATAACTGTCCTATTCCCATGTGTCCCATGAGGGAGATTCTTAGAGCATCCAAAAGCAGAGCCCTGCAAGTGTCTCCTCACCCACAGAGGGGCTGTGCCTGCGGACACCCCAACTGCCCCCTCTCCCAGCTGGGTGCTGCAGGGCATGTACCGGGGCAGGAGAAGAAAGCACATCATGGATCAGGAATAAAGGTAAGAAAATCCCGATGGATCAGGGCAGTAAAACTGACATTTAGAGCTCACCCCGTGCGGTGGCAGAAGCGTGCTGCTGGGGGGGAGGGGTCTGCCTCTGGAAACACTCGTGGGTGTTGATGCGGAGATTCCCATGGCACTGGTGAGCACAGCCCCGCGGCAGGATGCGCGCTGCACCCCAGGGAGCAGGATGGGCATCACCTCCGTGGGTGTCACCACTCGGTCTCCAGGTGGTCACCTGCTGAGGGCACTCGTGGCCAGGGAAGGTGGCTGAGCCCAGGCACGGTCTCGCTCTCGGTTCAGTTTAGGGCAGATCGCTCAGATGTGGGACCAGCCCATCCCTGAGGCGCAGCGCCATCAGCTTCTCTTCTCTCCAGCAAAAGCCAAGTGCAACCTGCTGCTCACGCCAAGGTATCTTTGGCACGAGGATGCGGGTAGAAAACCCACAGGAGTGTCAAAGCCATGGACAGTCTCCAAAGTGAGAGCAGTGTTTGACGGGGGAGAATATGCTTTGGAAAATTTACTTGATCCTTGTTTGGAAGCAGCACTGAGAAGCACACTGAGCCCTTCGCAGACACACACATGCTGCCTTGAGGAGAGCTGTACAAAGCAAAGCACTGGAAACATGTTGTCATCCGCCTCCTCCTTCTCATTCCTGGCAACTGAGTAAATGTCCAAGGAGCAGCTTAGATCTGAGCGCAGGAGAGCAAGCAGCCACCCTGTCCTGGAACCGGGGACGACTCTGGCACTTGGTCGGGGTGGCACAGCAGGTCCCAGCTCCTGCTCCCACCACAGGCATGGCCCCATCACCCCTCCTTGTTTGCTGGAGATGACTGGGCAATGAAAGGGTGCCACAGGCGAGCTCAACTCTTATCTGGATCATTCACTGCTTGCCAGGAGTGCTGGCTTCTTCTCTCCCGTAGCCAACACTGAGAGCCAAGGACTAGACAGGGCACAGCTAGTGTTGTTTTAGCATCTCTTTCTTAAAAAAAAATAATTAAAAAAAAATAAAAAAGAAAATCTGGACAACTTCCCAGATTGTACATCTGTCTGTATAATTTACACCACGAGGATGAGGAAGTGAGGAGGGCTGTAAACTCTTTCCATCTGTGCAATGTGTGTGATGATTTTTCCATTCCTTACTCGCCTCCCCCACCGAAAAATCCCGGGCTTGCCGCGGGTTTGCCAGCCAGCGGGCAGCCCATGCGTGCCAGGGGCGTCTGTGTGCCTCGGGTGGTC
>NW_009698972.1:28635-39706 GCF_000703405.1 Apaloderma vittatum | reverse complement strand
CCCGCACCCTGTCCCTCGGGAGCACCCAGCCACCTGCCTGGAAATTGCAGGAGCCTGAAAATTTTCCCTTAGAACTGTTTTGACTGAAAAGAGGTATTTTTTGACAATGGGTGTCTTTTGCAGGACAGACTTACTTTCCTTCCACACAATTCAATTCCCAGTGGAGGAGCCTTCTCCAGCAGATCGAGTTTGGAAGCGAGAGGAGCCGAGGAGGGCTGGAGCCACAGACGACGGCGTGTCGCAGCAGCGTCTCGGACTGCTCATAGCTCGGACATCTTGGGTCCTCTCCCCTTTCCGTTCCTGGTCCAGGGTCTCTGGAGGCTCCTAATGCAAACCCTGTATTCCAGGCACCGGTGTCCCATCCATTCCCCCACAGATTTCTCCTCTGTGGAGAGTTCAGGGCCAGGAATGGGAGGGGAGAGCTGCCATGCTCACCTGGGCTTGGGGAGGATCCTCTCCTCACCCCAACTTCTTGGTTCACTGAGGATGAGGAAGCAGCTGAAATGATTTCTGAGTGCAGGTTTCCAAACTGATTGGTGGTGTGAAAGTTTTCATTCTTATATCAGTGGGATTTTTCTCGAGGAAGAGCCTGTGCTCCTGGCAGTGGGAGCGTGGCTTGTCAGCACCGAGTGGAACCCACTGGCGCCGGCCACGAAGCGGGTGGGCTCAGCTCTGAGCTCAGCTCCCCACGTGAGACAGGCTTTACAAAACTCAGAGTGCTCCCTCGAGCTAGCCAGCTTGTTATAAATGTGCAGATACCGATATAGGCTGAGTAGGTGGTGAGAGGGGACCTCGTGCGCTGCATAACTGGAGGGCTTCTGAACTCTATCGGATGAAGAGATGAATGAAGGAGCGGGATGTTGTCACCTTCCAGCACCCACTCGCTCCCTGGCACAACATCAGAAGTTGAATTTCTTTCGAACTTCCTGTGCGCGGGAGGGTTTGGAGGGTTTCTCTGTGCGGGACTGGCTGTGCCACACCGGCACTTGGGGCACTGATGGCTTGGGGTGCTTGTGCCAGGGTTTCCAGGCCACCTTTGGGGTGGCCTTGCTTGTCCTGATCTCACTGCCCAGCACAGACGATCTGTGCTCACCCCTGGGCTTCAGAAACAGCTGCAAAAATAACCTCCAGCGACAGCGTCCCTGCCTTCTCCTGGGCCTTTCATGCCTTCACGAGCTCTTCTTCCAGGAGGAGTAAAATGAGGGCTCTGTTCGAGGTTCCAGGAAAAGGCCGGTGCCTTCCACCTCAGCAGGATGGCTCCCTGGCACCGGCTGGTCCCTAGTGTGCAGCCCTGTTGCAGGGAGCAGACGAACAGTATTTATCCTTCCAGGTGCTCTCCGGCAAGCGCTGCATAACGCTTTCCTTGCCAGCGCCCCTCAGCATCCCCGTGTGCGCCCAAGCACTGCCCTGAGCGGGAATGCCCAGGGAGCTGCTTTGCCAGAGCACGCTGGGAGCGGGAGCAGCACCGACGTGGTTAAGAAACACCAACAAACTTTCTAGGCTAGGCACTCAGGCAGGCACTTCCTCCGTCTTGACATTAAATTCCTATTGGTGTGACTCATTAGCTATTTATTTATTTAAAACCACTGAGCTATTTGCAATATTTTTAAAAAGCAAACACAGTGTGTGGGCAGGGGAGCTGTTCTGCCTAAATGTTCGTCTCAGTGACACTGATGATAACTTATCAGAATAAATAAGGAATCTTCCAATCATTATTTTTTGTTACTAGGACAGCATTTAAGTGTGTTCTATAGGAAAAAGTCATAACGCTTCCTTCTCAGAAACTTTTTACCAGCCTGCCTGTTACATCCAGGTTGTATCCCTGTGTGGGCAGCTGCCTGCATATTCTCTGCAGCCCCATTTAAAAGCAGAATACGTCATCCCTTCGCTCCTCTCCTGAACCCCCGCAGCTCCGCTGGCTCCATCCTGGAGCAGCCAGTTCCCTGGAGCTGGGTCAGAAACAGGCACCAGAAAGGTTTGTGCAGACCCAGGTTCGTTATGGGTGCTCAGGAAGCCTGCACGTCCTACTTTGAGAACAAACTTCTGGCTAATTTTGATTCAGACATTATGGTTCATTTTCTTGCCGGCAGCAACCTTCCGAGGTTGCATTCCAACCTGGGAGGTCTGGAGGTGTGCAAAAGCTCAGATCGAGCAGGGGAACCTGCACTTCGCATCCCCTTATGCTTTCAAGCTATCTCATTTTTATATAACCCAGCTTGGTACAAATCCAGGAAAATTTTCTGCTACCATTACTTCCAGGGAAAATGTGGCTTTTCTGCCATTTTGAAATTTAAAATTTCACTTTCCTAAAGCAGAAGTGCCTTGAAATATTGAAAGAAGGTAAACTTATCCATTCAGCAAAAACGCAGGAGCAGTTTTGTTTGGGAAATCTTCTAAAGCATTCCTTTGGAATACCAGCAATCCCAGAGACAGAATATCTCTCTTCTTCCCTGGGAGGTCGTGTCCTGACCAGCAGAGCTGTCACAAGGGGTGGTGGGTGATGTGGGTGGGTGCCCCAGGCGCTGCCATGCTGCGTGTGCTGCTGGGGCTGTGCCCACTCCTTGGGCAGCTGCAGAAGTGCCCAGCCCAGATTCTTATCTTTATTTTTCACTCCATTTCTCAAAATGTTCAGACTTCCCCCTGTGGCCACGCTTCTCCTTCCAGATGCTGCTGTGGACATGCAGAGGGAAGGATGCTGAGCTCTCCTGAGCAGATGCGTCCCCAGTCATTGGCAGGTGGTCACTGCTGTGGGCACACCCTTCCTTCCTGCAGAGCCTGGGGCAGGAGGTAAACCCTGGGACAGCTGTTTGCTAAAACATCTGGATTACTTCTCAGGTGGTTCTGGGGGATGTTTAGAGCCAGGGCTGCTGCCCAGGGGTCTCTGATTCCGAGACCAGCCTCTCCCAACTACCACCATAATTGCCTGCGATGGCAAAAAAAGCCATTGCCCCACCACAGCGCTCAGTATAAAAAGTTGACTGTTTTTGTCTTCAAACTCAGATTAAAAAGAAAAGTGGATAAAATGTCTTGCAGAATGCCTCCCTTTGTAAATCTCCTTCCTGATGCACCAGTCACATCATGTTACATTATGCTTTGAAACGTAACATGATGTGACTGATGCAACGTATGACGGATGGGGTATCAGCCAGGAAATGTAAAAGGACCCAATTTTCTAAAGAGCATTGTTACAGAAACAAACAAGATGCCCTTTTAACTTGTATTGATTGATTGCTAAAGAATAAGCTCTTCTCATACTTTTGCAAGTACTATAATTAGTTGGCAGAGCTACCTGGAGGGGGGAGAGCGAATGGGCGCT
This sequence comes from Apaloderma vittatum, assembly GCF_000703405.1. Lineage (NCBI taxonomy): Eukaryota > Metazoa > Chordata > Aves > Trogoniformes > Trogonidae > Apaloderma > Apaloderma vittatum. Next base: position 36,390 of record NW_009698972.1, on the reverse strand, counting down.
GCTTCCTCCCGCCGGGAGGCAGAGGAGGAGGTGGAAAATCAGTTCCTGGTGGGCTTCCACCTCCCGTGTCACTGCACCAACACCCTCTGCTGTGACGGTCCCCGCAGCAGCAATCCAGGGTCCGGCCATGGCTAAGGAGGAGAGAGTCAGCGCTGGATTTCTGCAGCTCTTTGCATAACAGTTGCTCTTGCCCTCCCTTCCCTCTCTTGATTAGCAGCTAAAAATCACAGATATGTCTGGCAGGACAATGCCTTTGACAGCAGAGGGAATATTAGGGTCAAGCTTTATTAAGAAAGAAGCTATTGAAATGACATACTCAAACATATTGCTATTAGGGACTTGAAGAGTATTTGCCTCATTAATGTAAAAGGTAGCTAGCAATCTTCTTGATCAACAGTGGCAATTTATTTTAAAGTGTCCATTTTCTGGATGTCAGAGGAAGACTTTTATTTATAATCTTATTTTCAATTTCCACAAAGAACACTTCACTCATGCTCTGTGCGGGTTTTTTTTTTCCAGACAATAACCGATTATAAAACTGTGCTCTCCCCCCCTACATACACATCCCCCTTGTAGTAGTGTTGACATATGGAAATGAATCAAAATGTAATAGGCATAATTACAAGCATTGTGTGCAGGCTACAATTAGTGTCTCTTCAAAGCAGACTTGTAATCAAAAGACACCAATAGAAGAGGGGAAGAAGGGAGCGGACGGTTCCCGGGATGAGCCTGGGCTGGGAAGAAGTTTCCCAGCCAGGGGGAGCGGTGGGGGTCCCCGGTGGGCAGGGGGGTCACAGTGGCCCCGGGAGCAGCCACTGGCCCCGACAGCCCCACTCAAGCCATGTGGGCTGGGGCAGCACAGACCGATCTTCCTCCAGAGACAGGGGCTCTAGGAGGAGCCGCCATGGTTTCGTTACCGTCGCGTCGCTCGCCAGGGAAAAAATGCCACAAGAGTAAAAGAAAATACCCCAACCTCACATTTCCAATGTAATATTTACGTTTCCCAAAGAAATGAAATTGATTGGAATTATTTTCAAAATCTGTCTGACAAGTCAAGAGAAAGCCTGAACATGGTGTTCAAAACGGACTAGGAACTTTCTGCGTAAACAGTTGCTCTGTTTGTCTTGGAACTAGCTTGTTAGAACTTTTCGATTCACCAGTGGTCAAAAATTATTTGTATTTTATTTTTCCTTGTGTTTTGTGAACTGGAGAATATGTTATTCACACAGCTCTGAACATAAGATACAATTTGAGTGTGAGCAAAATCCCATTACTTTGTATTCCTTCAAACTCTGGCTAAGGTGGCGGATCTAAACACAGCTGGTTGACAGTTTTGCAATTCAATTTTTACCTGTCAGAAATGTATCAAGCTGAAACTATTTTTGCAGGAACATTTCTATGTTAATATGCTTTTGCTTTGAAATACACCCCCCCCACACAATTTTTAATAAGGTTAAAGCATTATCTGTTGGCCCTTTTGGAAGGGACTGCTGAATTCCCATTTCCCGATTCATTTTGTTCCCTAATAGTTTTTAAAAATCAAAGTCAGAATGAAGCATTTTTCAGCCATTATTCACCTGACTGCTTTAACTCACCCAAATCACATTTCTTTTTTTTCTTTTTTTTTTCTTTTTTTTTCTTTTTTTTTTTCTTTTTTTTTCCCCAGGGAGAGGTTGAGAAGGAATCATTCAGATTTGGAGCACAAGAAAACTGGGGGTTTTCCTCCAGAGCTCCCCTCCTGCAGCAGCCCTGGACAGAGTCCCCTGGCAGAGCCCTGCGGGACACGCTGGGGAAGCCTTCACACCCTGAGGAGGAGGAGGGTGGGAGCGAGGGACTGCAGCCCCTGCGGGAGGACAGCAGGTCACAGGGGATGGCTGCTCGGAGCAGGAGGAGCTCCTCCGAAGTCAGCAGAGAGGTGCTGGTGTCAGCCAGGGAAGGATCAGTGCCTCCACCAGCGGGTCTGTGTAGGAGGACTTATATTTGTTTGCAGGAGCCAGATGGTTAAAAAAGAGAGTGACAGAATTGCAAGAGCAGGAGCCATGAAAGGAGAGGGGGAGAGAAAGCCACCGGGGGAAGAGAGACTCGAGGAGCTGGCGGCAGAGGGTCCGTGCAGTGCCAGGACGTGCCAGGACCCCAGCCCTGCTCCCCACAGGAAGTCATCCCGGGACACCCTGGGGCATCGCTCCTGCTTTCAGACATCCATCCTCCCCGACCTGGGCTACGCAGAGAAACCGAAATGCGGGAGATACGAACGCTGGAAAAGTTACGAGGACAGAAGTGGCAGGCGTGACCTTGCTGTAGTTGTGAAGTTCACAATCTTAAGCAGCTCTCCATTTATTAACGGAGGAGCCATTTATTAACCTGCTAAATTCAGTTACGCCGGCATAAATCTGAAGTAACCCCACCACGTACGGATTTATACGAGTGTAACTGAGGGGAGAGCCTGGGCAGCATCTTTGTCAGCTACAGGCAGGGCACGGGGCTGGAAGGAAAACTTCCAATGCTGGTAGCGAAATTTAAAACAGCAGCTCCGTTTCTGCAAAGTTAAGCATCCAGGAACACAGAGGGTTCCCACCTCGTGTGCACCCATCAAGACCAAAGCTCAGCTCACCTTTAGCCAAGGGGAAGTGTAAGGTGAGGGAGCATCAGCAGGTCCTCCCCGGCAGCAGCAGAGCCCTTGCTGGAATGAGGTGGGTTAGGGAGGAGTGAGCATCCTCCTTGCACACTCCCCAGCACCCAGAGCCCCCAGCTCAGTGCTGTGGCCAGCTGCCGGGGCAAGGTTCTAGACAGTTCTGGGCAGTAAAACAGGGAGGAATTCAGCCACCAGCCTAACAAATCCCTCCATTCTACCCACAATCAAAGCCTCAGGTCTCCTTCTTCCTTCATGGGAGCGTGGATTCTAAACCAGTAGAACATACCTGTTGTGTTTTGTTCTCTCCTTCTTCACGTTTAACACAGCCTGCTGAGCAAAGGAACGCTGAAGACGCCAGAGAGAAGGAGGAATTTTCCTCTGAAATTTCAGCTGTTCCTTTAGGTCTTTGGAGGAACTGAACAGGAAACATGAAACTGAATTTGGAATTACATTTTAAGCCTTCCTGTAGCCTTTCAAAATATCAGAAGGAGCAAGGGTCCGTTATCCTAACCATCGAAACCAGGCACAACCTCCTTCTTTAAATGCATGTAAAAAAATATCCTGTGGCTTACTGTTGCCTTCCCTTATCTGTCTGCTATTCTGAGGCTGACTTCATCTTCAGCACGCAGTGGTTCCTTTCAGAGCCTTCAAGAATAGGGAGGCTCTCACTATTCCTGTCACGCGCCGCGCGGGTCGCCTGGCCCCGCTCTTATCAGCAGAAGGCACATGGAGCGCCGGGGGATGCTCCGCATCCATGTGCACTCCTTCCAGAGCCTTCGTCAGCACCGGGCACCAGGTGAGCCACTGCCAAAACCTTGAAGGTCTGGTTTTCTCCCACGTTTTCTGAAAAAGCAGGGTCTTAGTAGGCTGGGAGTGAATAGACCTTGGCAACTCCATCAGGAAAACTTCTCTGAAGCTGTTCTATGGATGCTGGGCATTTGTGTGCAGCCCTGGTTTGGGTGTAGCTGCCCAGGGATGCCCCCACTGAGCCAAACACTCCGCTCCTGGGTGGGACTGTCCGAGGGGTTGGGACTGGGAGTGGTGCCCAGGGCCTGGCTGCTGCCCTGCCCGGGGATCCCGGCACGAGCTTTGCTGCCTCGAAGCCCTGGAAATCCTCCTGCTCTGCATCCAGCACAGGGAGAGAACTGCACCGGACTTGCTTACTCCCATGAACACGGAGCCTGCTCATCTGCCCCCCATAGAAAGGCCCCGCTGGGCCCCCCACACCACAGGCACCTCAGACAGTGGTGTCAGTGCTGCCAGTGCCCTGCCCGACGGGTTCCACAGCTCCTCCTCCTCACCTGCCTGGGGTGGCTTTGGCTTTTATGATGCTCAGTGCCATTGTGCTCATACACAGTGTATGCTGGGCATTAATATTGTGGTGAAATAGCCCTATAATAGTAGAATTAGTGGTGCTAATATTTCAGTGTCCTTCAGAAACACATCCAAAGAGTGGAGCTGGGCTCTGAATAAAACCAGAGGATAGATCTGCTTACTCTGAAGGGAGTGCCCCCTCCCACACCATGGTTTCATGACCCACTACAGAAATAAATATGTACTCGTCTGTGACAGCCAAAGAACACTACATGTAAGAAACATTTTCTTGGTGAATTAGTGCACTTCTGAATAAAGAAACCTCCCCCAGCACACCTATGCACTCCCGTGCACGTCTGCTCTCCTGCTGCCTGCAGCAGAGCATGCACACACGGATGCACACACATGCACACACGGATGCACATGCATGCACACACTTGCGCACACACAACCACCCCTCCCAGGCTCCCTGTTCTGCCTTCTCCCAGCGGGCTGCTGGGCGGTGTGAGCGGAGTGCCCGAGGAGGAGTGGGCATTTGGCACCTCTGACGAGCTCGCCCACACACTCCCACTGCCCATATGGTTTTTGCACACATACTTTTAGCTGAACTTGCTTAGGAAGCGTTTTGTTCGTCAGACCATTGTGGGAGAATTTATTGCTGCCTCTGAATTTTTTTTTTTAACTTCCCCCCCCCCACAATCATTGTCGTCTCCCACTCTGCTGAAAACTGTAATCGAAAAGAAGCTGCAAAATGTTGCTGTGGCCCCTGCCCCAGGACTGAGGGTCCACAGCTCTTTCCCGCTGCCTGTTTCAAGGAAATCACCGCTCATCCGTGTCACCTTTGATGCTTTACACAGCCTTGTACTTAAAATACTCCCAGGCCCTCAGAAAATCCATTTCCACATTCAGCAGAGACTGAAAAGTGAAGGTCTTCCCTCCCTTCTTAACCCTTCGAATTTGCACCATACGTTCCAGTATCACCACTGGGCAGAGGGGCAGGGAGAGCTCCGTGCTGCAGGACCCCCAAGAAGGGGGAAGACTTGGCCCCACAAGGTCCAAGGCCGACTGAGTCACCCTGCCAGCCTCATGCTCTGTTTATTTTTAGGTTTCAGCTGCCCTAGACAGCCTGTGTCCTACTAACAGGCTTTCCCTTTCTCCTTCCTTCTCTCGCATCTTTACTTCTAGGTGAGACAGCCTTTCCACTCTCTGTTAATTTTATAATCGTGAAACACATCTCCTTTGAACCAGAGGCAAACCTTGCATTTCTGAATTTTCTTCAACATGCTTCTAGTCTGACTTACATCAATTGCAAAGCTTCCTTTTTTGGGGGTGGGTGGGGGGTGTCCTTCTGTCTGTGTATTCCAAGGTCAAAAAGGGATTTCAGAAGAAGCAATCTGCCCTGCACATCCCGGGCTGTGCATCTCCAACCCTGAGAGCTTTGGGTAGAGCAGAGCTCAGCCAGGGAGCTGGGACAGAGCTGGATCCGTCAGGTCCCACTACTCAGCCCTGCAGAAATTGCACTCGGTCAGACAATTTGGGAAGAAATCTAATCTTGCCTTAATTTTCTTAAACAGCACAAATTCCTAAAGAAAAAGACATTTGAAAGCAAAATATCAAAACGTGACATTTGGGAAATGTTAAGGAGTAACAATGTTGCATTATCAAGATACTTTGTTTCAATTTCCTGCCAAACGAAACTTTGTTTCAATTTCCTTGGAAAAGAAACTTTGTCAGTAACACGTGTGGCCACCGAAAGTTTCTTCCCATAAAGCCGCGGTTTTTCCAAAGAAATGGCATCTGGATTTACCGTTTTGGACTACCTGCGGCAGAACAACCTGAGCGGGGCGGGTGGAAGCTGGATGTGTGTGCCAGTCCCAGCCGGGAGCACAGACCTGTGGGCAGCCCGCAGCCCCGACCGGCTCTCGCCAGGCTGCTCACATCTCCGGTGGGCGGCAAAAAGCGCTGCTTTGGGGAGGAAAAAACTTCTTTTGCAAAAAGACAGATCAGGAATTGAGGCTCCAGGATACAGCACAAATTCAAGGATATTTCAGCTTTCATTAAACGCTCACCAGGATGACGAGTTTTGCAGGCTTTTTTTTACAGTACTTAATAAAGCCAATGTAAATCTGTGGATTTTAACTTCTCAGTTCTGGATTAGAACAGTCTTAAACCAGGCATAAATACACAGTCTGGTTATAATTGCTCTGACCTAGCTAACCACAGCTCAGAAAAAACCAAATTGGGCTGCATTTATTGACAGAGCATCTCTGTGATTTGCATTTAATACACCATTAATATTTGCTGGTCGTGCCCTGCAGCCTGCTTTAAGCGCCATGGCTGGTGCTGCCCTCTCGCAGCGTTCCCGCCTGGGATAGGTGATGCTGGGTGCTCCAGGTGCCCAGAATTCACCAAATTTTTACATATTGACAGGAGAGCCCAAGCCCTCCTCATCCAACCCCTGGTGACAATGAGTCTCATGGCACTGGTTAAGGGTGATCCTGGGGCAGATGTTGCTGTCCTGCCGAGTAAATTGAATTATTTGTGCACTTCTCTTAATTCATCTTACACGTACAGATCCTGCTCTGAAGGCCAAGCCTGTGCCCAGCTCTGGGTTTCCAGCCAAACCCAGCATTCATGGGGATTAATCTGAATTTCTCCCCATCTCCAGCACTCGTGACACAGCTCTGCAGTTCGCTTCCCCCTTGTGTGCGCAGTGACCACAGCAGCAGCAAGGAACTGCTCAGAATGCCCTACTGAAAACTAAGATTTGCTTCTCCCACCCCACCACTGGGTTATTTATGCAAGTTAATTGATTATTTTGTAGTTGTTGTTGCTTCACTGCAGCAGGAAGAGAAGCTGAGCTGGCATGAGAGCAGCTCAAATTCAAGTGCAGCTTTCTGCAGTCAGCAAAAAAGGAGGCAGAAGATGACTGTTCAATTAAATCACATATTCTGGATAAATGTTCCCTTCTGAAAAAGTTGATCTCTGCTTTAAAACTGAGTGGAATGATGAGTTGCTCTGAAATGATCCCAGGCATTAGACAGAAAAAGAGTATTTCATGTTTAAGTGTTGATTAAAAAGCAATAAGTTACCAAAAATCTTTGGACCGAACGGGTGACTCTTGTCCCCTGTTGCCTGGTGACTTGTGGAAATTATTGTGATGTTCCTGATGCGTTTGCAGCATGGTCTCTTCACAGAGCTGTTCCCCAACCCTGGGTCTCTTGGTGGGGTATTTGCTGCATTTCAGTGAGGCCCTGCAGGATGAAATTAATTCAGTTTAGCAGCCAACAGGCTCCAAATCGATTCATTCTGCAGTTGGAATAGTTTATGGCCACGAAGGATGGTTTTCAACACATGGTACTGTGCCGACAAGTCTGCAGCCGCTGTAAGCAAACCTTGTGGAAAAAGGTATCCACAAAACTACCCCTTTTATGTTTGGGAAATAATAGCCATTTGGCTGCTTAAAAGGCTGCCAAAGCCTCTCAGGAAAACTCTGATCACAGCCGTGCAGAGAAAGCCGATGCTCAGCGCCATGACTGCTGTCCTGGGTGGTGTGACAGCACCTGGGCGAGCTCGCGGTCACCCCGGCACAGCCACATGCTGAGTCCCTGCTCCTCTGTGCCCCTTCCTTGTTAGCAATGGCAATTACAGGCAATCACGGGGAAGGTAGCAAGGAGAAAGGAGACGGCCGGGTGCAGCGTGCAAGGGGGAGGCAGCAGCACGGAGCAGGGAGGGAGGGTGGGAGGGGGAGGACAACGGGGATCACTTGCCTTCCTCTCCCGTGGTGAGTGTCGTGGCCAAAGTGTGGC
>NW_009698972.1:11717-28593 GCF_000703405.1 Apaloderma vittatum | reverse complement strand
TTGCCTTTTGAAACCCAGGCTCAGCCCCTCGCACACCGCACTGCTCCCACACACCTCCCACTGCCTTTGGGAGCTGCACGAGCTCCGTGTCGCGCCGGCTGCGGTGCCTGATGCAGACAGACACTGGCCGCCTGCGAGTCACCTGTGCTCTGAAGCAGGAGGGTTCTTGACTCTCCCGCCTGCTTCTCAAATGCTAATGTAGCTTTTGATGTACGCGTCTTCATCCTTCAGAAAAGCAAAATCCAGCTTTGGACAAGAGCAGCGCTGCGCTGACTACAGTTTTGCAACAGGAGCTCCTGTCCTGTTCCTTGACTTGATACCAGCGTTTTGTCATTTTTGAGGAAATAACAAACTTGAAAGTATTCGGCTTTGGTGCAGCAATTGCAGCTTAATTGCACGTCTCCTTCTGCCCACACAAATGCTGAAAAGTGACTTGGCAAACTTTAAAGGCAATCCAGGGACTGAAATGGGAAGACTTGACAAGCCAGCATTCATCAGCTCTGACTAACGCGTCTGTAGTCTCAAACCTGCTGCTGTTCCTGCTTTGGCCTGACATCCTGCTGCCCTCAAAGAATTTCTTTTGAGTCTCAATCAGAGGCTGCCGGGTGGCTCTGTCTGAAAGGTCCTCCCAGCATTGAGGCTGCCAGGTTATCCACAAACCGGTAGAAAACCGGTCTTGGGGCAAGGACTGCATTGGCAGTTGCCCTGGTGTAGGATGGGATGGTTTTGCTGCAGGAGATCTGTCCCCAAACAGCCTCACGCTGCTGCCTCGACTCTCCTCTGAAACCTCCTGATCCTCACAGCCCAGGACCTCCTGGATCAAACCTGACAGCTCACACTCTTCTCATGCTGTGCACGCTGCCTTTCTCTGTCCTCCCCTCTTCAGGCTTTCCATGCCGCTAGAGCTCTGAAGGGGCTGCTGTAGCTGAAGCGGGTTTCCATCTCACAGCTCTTGTGGGCATCTCTGGACACTTGATTGCTGGGGATGCAAAGCCCAGGGACCCAAACCAGACTCGTCCCCCTTCCCGACTGGAGGTGATGTCCACCCACAGGGGTTTGCCCAGCAAAGCTGCCCTTGCTCCTTTTTCCCAGGTAAGAACTCAGCCAAGATGCTGCAGAGGCTTCAGGTTGTGCTGAGGGATGGCAGCCTGTTGGGAGTTGATCACTGGGTTTGTTTCTCCAAGAGACTGGCTGTTCCGCAATGGCGGGTGGCGAGCAGGTCCCTGCTGCCTTGGCACCTCCACACAGCTCATGAGAAAACACTCTCCTGGTCCCCCAAAACATTCCTACCCCCAAAATGTTCCTGATCCACCTGAAGAAAAAGAGGAGCTGTGGCTGGGGAGCCCCTTCTGTCTGCAGAACACCGGGGCTGTCTGATTTGGTGCTGATCCTGTTCCCAGGCACAGGCAGGGCAGGATGTGGGTGGTGGAAGGAGGGACAGGGAGGGCAGTGGTGGGATAGGGCAGGACCAGATGTGATGCTCAGGTGGCTGCCCCTCCCCAGCCCCACTGGCGCCCACAGGACAGCCGCTCCCTGTGAGTGAGTGCTGAGAAATTCCCTCGAGGAGACACGGAGAGGAGCAAGCTGAGATCAGTGGTTAGCCCAGAAAGCGTGCAAATGAGGTCATGAACCCCCAGAGGAAGAGCAGAGAAAGAGTCAGACAACCACAAAAGATCTTGTGGTTACTTGCTCAGGTTCCGATGCTGCTGCTCCATCCCTCCTTCCTCAGGGCTGTCTGGACAAGCAGGTTTTTGGAGGTGGGATGGAGTGGAGCTGGGCGGGCTGCCCAGGGCGGGAAGGCACCCAGGCGTGAGCTTCCTTCGGCTGCAGGAATGAGTTAATTGCAGACCTCAGCTCACCTTCCTCGGAAGTTTGTCATCAGCATGAAGTCAGGGTGCACTCTGATGCAGTATTTTACTTGAACTTCTCTGCATGGCTGAGCAAGGGTTTTGAGTACACGGCGTATCACTTACACTTGGCATGGAAAACATTGAGTCTACAGGCTTTTGCAAGTAAAATATTTAAGATTTCTCAGCAAATGGTGCATATAGTTTTTCAGGAGGATGTTTTGCTGTTTTCCCCATGATCAGACTCATCCGGCGTGTTCAAGTGACGGCCTCATTTATATACAGCACTGGAGAGTGAGGGAGTGGATGCTCTCTTCTTTCAGAAAAGGCACAATTTACCAAAGGACAGGAATTATGTAAAGCAACGTGATTTACTCGCGTCCTGGAGTCTGTAAACAGTGTGAGTTATGCTGCATGGTGCTTTTGAAAAGATAACTGGGAAAGGAGGCCCCTTGCTTCATTTTGTGAATGAGTGACTCTATTGTATAATGTTGGGGTTTATTCCATTTCATACTGTGTACACAGTACTTACTGCGTGCTTGTAAATGAGCAACCGAGGAAATAGATCTTTGCTGGAGGCAATTGCTTTCCCAATAGTGATAGAAAACATCATGCGTGGCAGACTTAGAGGTTATTATTTTAATACCTTTCTTCTCGTCTTGGAACATGCCCGTGTGCTCTGGCAAGAACAACGGGTCACCCCCTCCCTGTCACACCAGTCACTGTCACGACAGGTTGTCACAGGGGGTGCAGGACCACCCCCCGTCAACCCCAGTGTCGTGGCTCAGAGGTGGAGCCAGGCTCGGCCAAACCCTTGTCCTGCCCCAGCTCAAGTTCCTTGTTCTCTTCTGCCTCAGGAGCTGCCTCTGCCCCAGGGTCTGTGTGCCCGGTCCCTCCTCTCCCTGCTTCCCTGTTCCTCCAGCATCTCCTCCTCACAAAGTGCAGCCACCTGCCACGCTCTCCCACAAGCCTGAGAGAAAATTCAACTTTGAGAAAAAGAAGTGAGGTTTTGTGTGCATTCTGCATGAGACTTGAAATATCATTTTTTCAGGAGAAATCTGTCAGGATGGTTTCAGCCTGCTGGAGACAGGGTGGCTTTAGGGGCAATGTGCGAGCAGTGGCACCTCAGGAGAGCAAACAGGTAGACTGGGGAGACCGGGGGCTTACACCACGTGCTTGGAGGCTGGTCTGAACTTGTGTTTCAGGGAGGTTTCCCATCCTTGCCTTTACTTTCGGCAGAAATTCCTGCCCACACCACCAACTTCCCTGTGAGGGCACTCCACCTAGATCAGCACATGGTATCAGCTCCGTCATCTCCTATTTGCTAACCAGCAGAGGGGCAGCTGAAAAATTCCACAACAGGAACCTCTGCTCCCACAACCCTGAAGGACTGCCTCCCCCAGAGAGGTCCCTGGGCCAGACCACCCCTCACAACCACCCCTCACAAACCGTGCTCAGAGCATCCCCATCACCTCCTGCCCCAGTAAGTCTCAGGGGGGCATTTTGCACCCCACTTACCACATGTGGCACATGTGCCTCTGCGGAGGTAGAGATGTGATACAGCAAAAAAATGTGGGTCCCAGTGATGTCGCAGTGCTTAAGTGCTGACTGCCCCTCCAGGAGCTGAGGGGGGACACGCCGGAGGCCCCTGCTCTGTCTGGCTGCTCAGAGCGTGCGTGCCTAAAGGCTCCAGTGTCTGCTGGGAGCCACGCACGTGGGCACGAGTACCACAACCCTTCTCAGAACAGCAGCTGTGCTCCCGGGGAGGGAGTTGGCCCCTTCCCGGGGCAAGGCTCTGGGCAGGACCGGGGCGGGGGCCAGCAGGGGGGTGCTGGTAGCTGGAGCCCCCACCTCAGCTTCCTGAGGCTCCCTGTTCATTTGTTCTGCAACAGCTTGAAACCAAATAGGGTTAATAGCCCTCCCTGTGTCCTAGTGAGATGAAACTACCATTGGGAGACCCAGGACAATTTTTATATAGGATTAGAAAACAAAAATCAATATTTAATTATCTGTAAGCTTTTTGTGTCACTGCATCCTTAGCTTGCTAACTGTGAGTGCCGGCTGCCATGGAGAAAGTAAGTCATTAAAGGTGCAGTATCTTTTACTGGCCTTTTATGGGCCTGCAGTAAATAGAGTACATTATCACTTCTCACACACCGGTATTGTTATTTATCTTTACAATCTCTATTTACCTATATTTATGGTAGATTTCTCCTGTATATTATATGGCTAGGTTAACTTTAATGGGGTTCATTAAAACAGGCACTTAACAAAACTTTGGAATGTCCTCATCTGGACAGGTGGCAAGAAACCGAAATTAGGAAAAGGAGAGGAGAGGCGCTTTGCATCCACACTTGGGAGGCAGAAGTGGGTGATGGAAACGCCAGCGGCTTCAGGGCTGGTGTCGCCAGGCTGGGGCTTTCTGGGACCTGCAGTCGTCGTGGGAAGGGCTGTGGTGTCCTAGGGAGGGTTGGAGGAGGAGGACTTGGAGGTACCCTTCTCTGGGCACCAGGTGTCCAGTCCTAGGATATCCCTTGGGACCCGCTAGTGGGTGGCTCTGAAGGGCTGCTCAGGGTCTCCCGTCTAACCCCTGTTACATTTTTCCCCATGTGCCTGATCCCCTGGCTCCTCCCTGACCCTCCAGCATGGTCCCCATGGGGCAACGCCATGGGACAGACGGACAAAGTGCCTGGCACCAACCAGGAGCCCGTCCCGCACAGCCCCCAGCACCATCACATCAACCATCCACCTGGACACAAAATGCTTGCAGCAACATTCAGAAGACAATAAATAAATACTCTGGAAAATGAAACCTTCCCCCACAGGGTGGGGGGGGCCAAACTGGCAATTAGCGGATCTTTTTGCTGCAGTAGTTAATTTTTTACAAGCCTCCCTTATTTTCACTGTTTCCCCTGGTTAATAATGACTAGCAGCCGCTTACACCATAAATAAGTTCCACAAATTTCGCAGATGCACCGGGCTGTTTAAGCAGGGAAATTGAGTAGCATATGTCTGAATGGTTAATTGACTTAATTGCTGTTAGTTGGGCTATTAGCACACTTGATCCACCCCAATGACCGCAATACTTTCTTAATGGTGTTCATTTTATTTGGATGCCAAGCTCCAGTTACCATTACAGGGAAATTTCCAATTGCTGATTACCTCATAAATATATAATTGTAGTCATAGGCTAAATAAAGCCAACAGGCATTAATAATGAACAGCATTTGACTAAGAGCCTTTAAAGGATGATGGAAGTTTCTTTAAAGACCTTAGCTATTCTTGAAATGTAAATAATCTTTCACACTTCTATTTTTAATGACGCTGCATCCTTTTTCCAGTCGGCATCAAGTACTAGGAGAGGTAAAGTTGCATCTCGTGGGCAGGTAACGTCCAGAGAAAATCATACAGAGAGGATCCTCTCAAGCTCTCACTACTTCACCCCAAGCATTAGTTCCCAAGGGACACTGAGATCCTTCCTTGCAGGCTCTGGCACATGAGTGAGTGACTGGTGGCACAAGCCTCTTTCGCAGGCTGTCACCTCGCTGCCCAGAAGACAAGTGCAGGGTTGTCACCCCATGGCTGGGACCTGCTGAGGATGGCCCTGAGAGCAGCCCCCATGGCGGAGGTGTGTGACTGGGATCCCCACTCAGGGACCAGCATGGCCACAGCCCTGGGTCCAGCCACTATGAGATGGGGTTTAGGCCAAGCCATTAAATAAATAAACACCCACGAGCATAGATCTGCCCCAGAGGGCAAAGCTAAGGGCAAATATGATTTGCCCAGAAGATGAACAGCAAGGGGACAATTACCTTTTCCAACTCCAGAATTGTTACTGGCTCTAGAGACAATTTAATTATCCTAGGCTGTTCTTAACCAACCTAGTAAAATGAACCTGCCTAGCTCCGTCCACAATAATTACCTACGATTTGCTAATTCACATGGAGAAGAAATTACTCCTAGATAGTCTGTTAATCTTTGATTCCTAACCGTGAGCTCATTTGCTCTGGACTTGTTCCCTACTGGCGCCAAACAGAGAGAATTACATTAGTTATTTTCAGCTATTAGGGAACTAGTTATAATTAATGATGTCTTTGATGATAACCTGAATTTACGCAGAAGTCTCAGGGGTGCTGTGGCATGGCTGGGGCAGGAAGGGCTTTGGCCACTGGTTTTAGGCCAAGAGCCTTCTGCACTGAGTGGGGTGCATCTTCATGGTAGGGTTGCTCGTTAGGTTGCTAACGAGCGGGCCCAGGGAGGCGTGGGACCAAGGCTGCGTGTCCTTGCCGGGTCATGGGTGTGGTAATTGTGGGACCAGCCACCCTCAGCTGGGTGGAGGGTGAGAACGGTCCCCACATCCCAGAGCATCACCTCACCTCACCTCACCCCATCCCCTCCCGGCACCTCCAGAGCATTGGATCTGTGTTGTCCCTGCGCTCTGTGTCCCGTGGGAGTGAGAGGATGCCTGACCATAGGCTGCCCCTGCCTGTGGGATACGGCACGGGGGGCTCTGCCCCTGCCCCGCTCAGAAGTTGTTTCCCATTTCCATCCCTCCCGCCCGTTTCTATGGACACTGCTGTGCAGTGGAAAGCCAGGGAATCGTTGGACGGGTGCAGGGATGAATGTCGTGAAGGAAGAAAAAAGGCTTTTGAGGCACAGGGCAGCGAAGCATCTTCTGTAATTGCCCTGCTGCCAACACTGGGGTCCCTCCGCACCCCAGGGCCAGCCCCCTTGCCCTGCCTTCGTGCTGGGGTCCCTAGGGAGGAGAGGGGTTGGAATTCCAACAGCTTCCCAGCTTGGGGCTAGCACAGCCCATGGGCAGCGGATAAGCCTCCTCCCGGGATGAGCCACCTTCTCGAGGGTGGGAACACCCTGCTCAGCCCTGTTGCTGTGAGACAGTGCCCAGTGGGGTCCCCCCTGCAAAGCCACCGGGGAGCAGCCCCTCACATTGTCAGGACACTTGCAGGGAACCCCCAGCTAATCCCTCCTCGGGTGGGGGTGCAGGTCCTCGCTGTCCTCCTCCCCATCCTCAGTCACAGCTTCCACCTCCTGCCCTGCCACCAGTGCAAACCCATCGTCGATGTAAACTGGGAGGTCAGGCAAGACTGCTCTTCAAAACCAGGGAAAACAAGAAGCAGATGTTAGTTTCAGGACAGAAAAGGTCTTGGGATATGAAATAGTTTCACCTGGTGCCTTCATCTTCTGGAAAATCACACGTGCCAATTCCTTTTGAAAATGATCAAAGCCAGGCACGATGTTTCCTCTCTCCTTGCTGATCTACTCGAATCTGTTCTATCAGATGGAGTTTAAAGCAAGAGTGTGTTTTATTTTAAAACAGACCGAAAAAGTATTCTGGCCTTTTGGCTTGACCATTCAAACCATCTGGTCTCATACGTTTCAGATGTTAACCCAAGGAAGAGAAAACGGTGTTAACAATAAACAAAAGTACCTAATAATCAGTTTAATACAATGCTGTGTAGTACTTATGAAGTTGGCACATCCAAAATTATTACCAGAAGCCCAATCTTAATCCTTTTTATGTTCGGGGGGAAAAATGGATCAAAAATTAGAATGATATCAAGCATAAAATAATCTTCTGTCTGTGTTGCACTGATAAAAAAGTAGAATATATAATTACCATGTAAAAACTGCTTATGTTTGTGATTATATGTTGCTGCCATCTCCAGGTCCTCACTGTAAATGACTTAATTGGGTTGTCCTGATATATGGATGCAGAGAGCAGGAGCGTGCGCCGGATCGCGCAGGGGTGCAGATTCCTGTGCCGGGGCGGCTGCCGGACCGAGGGGCTGAGTGTCCCCCTCTGGGGACCAGGACAATTGGGGACATGGCTGAACATCGGGAGCCCTGGGCTGTGCTGCAGCCAGCCCAAGGGGCTGCTGTGAGCCCTCCACAGGCTGGGGGCTGTTCTTAGCAGTTCGTTTTCCTCCTCCTTTAAAATTGCCATATCCCACCGCATAATTTTTAATTATTTTTTTTCCTAGCTGTTTACAAGAAGAGTGAGCTGGAAGGCTAGCAGAAGAATGTCAGAGACTGAAACGGAGGCGGGGTGGCGGTGGTGTGAGGATGCCTGCGGCGCTGGCAGTTTTTGAATTTTGAAAGTGCCCCACGCTGAAGGGCTACTGAAATCAATAAAGGAACTGGGAGGGGAGGACAAAGGGTCACAATGCCCTGTCTAGACATTAAATGCACTCGAAAATCGAGTCATGGGATTATCTCCCCATAAGAGCAGACTGGGCAGACATACAGCAACCAGCATCCAGAACTAAAAGAAAATTGAAAAAAAAAATACAAAAAAACCCCCATGAGTCAGAAAGCTGGCAAAATTAAAAGGATGTGCACTTTTTGTTGCTTCAAATAGCACTGAGATAGATAAGTTGCTGCCGCTGAAAGAAAAACAGGAGACAAAATTTCAGGGTATTAGAGAAGCATCATTCCACCCGCATGCAGCCAGCACGGGGTGAGCGCGCAAAGTCTGAACTTCCCACTTGGAGAGGGGAGATGCTTGGGCTGGGAGCCGTGGGCAGAGCTCAAATCACCTCCACCATGCCCAGGGCAGAGCCGAGGAGCATGAGGGCTACTGGAACGGTGCCGTGGAGCAGCCTCGCCGGAGGAAAGAATTGTATTTATGCCTGGGATAAATATCAGCCGAATGGTCTCTAGGTAAAGGGATACCCAAAGATTCTCTCTATGAAAGCTCAGGTCCACATCTCCTCACAATACAGATAGCTGTGTGTAATAATAAATATCTGCCCACGGATAGACCATGAATAAGTACAACATGTATAATGCACCAGGATGACGTGGTTTTTATGTATAAAAATGTGTTATTAGCTTTCTGTTTTTTCTCCCACATGTCAAACAGCAACATCCCACTTACAGCTGAAGTATTCTACTTTTTACTACCCGCTATATTTATTACAGCTGAAAAAATAGGTTTTTATTTTTGTTTGCCTTTTTTTGATTTGCTAAATTTAGCCATTTTTCTCGTGATGACGTTCAGCAGCAGAGAGCGATGTTCTTGAATAAGTTCATCATTCTCTAAAGCCCTTGGTGTCATTTAGTGAGGAATTCTCTCTCCGAAAAACATTTGAATGCAAATTAGGGCTATTACCACAATTATATATTTATTTTTGCCCCCCAGTAAGATAATTCCATAACTAACTCAGCAAGGTAGGCAGCAGTGGAGGGGAGCGTGACGGACGCCATACACGTGACGTGAGTCAAGGATCATCAGCACTGGGGCAGCTCCACAGAGCTTCTGGGAACAAACTGGGACAGGGCTGCCACAGATAAAGCATTTTCTGGGCCCTTGGAACCTCGCCTGGCAGCCTCCCTCCCTACATCGACTCCCAGGGTCCCTGGGGGTCTTTCTGATGGTCATTACAGGTCCCACCGGGGGTTTTGCTTTGGTTTTTCCCCGATGAACATTTCTGAGTAAAGGAAAACTGTGGTGAAAAAACAATAGAAAAATATCACCCAAAATCTGGTGTTTACAATAACCTCACACTCCTGAGCTCTCAACTCCTTCAGTGAAAACTCAAATCTTTTATTTGAAAAGTAGAGAAAAGAATGACAAAACTTTTGAGAAGATTGCTTTTCTAGCGGGCCTAAGCCACGCCTTCCATCAAAAATCCAGTGACCCCATTGTTTGGAGAGAGCTTCGCTCCCCCTGCGTGGGGCAGGACAACATAGGTTCTGGTGAGGAGATCACCACGTTTGCCCTCAGTGATTTTGTAGAGGCTCCTACTGGCCCCAGGTTCTTGGGCAGAGAAATTTTCACAGTATCTTCCAAAACTGCAAATCAATAAACCATGTTTGCTAAACAACGCAGTCAAACCATTAATATTTCAAACCTGGAGAAGTACCTGCTGTACTTTTTACCATTTACCCAGTGCTAATATTTACCTGGAATTAATTCTGTTTGCAACTAAGAGTGCTGCCTTTTGGGGAGAAGGCTGGCTGGCAGATCCTTTCATTGCTCCTCTGGGGTGAAAATATTTCGGATGAACATAATTTCTTCTCTGATTTCCCACGAACCACAATCTATTTGATAGTAAAGGTCAGAAGAGTTTTCAGTCATGAAGACAGGCTGCCGCATATAGATGGCAAGAACCGCAGAAATATGCAAATTCATTGACTTGGACAATTAACATTTAAACTAAATTAAAATGAGAAGCAGTGAAGACACAAGAGCAAGGGCTGTACCCATCGCATCTCTTCTGACTGGCCCAGCCCCCCCTAATCCTTTGGGCCCATTTGCACTCACCAACTGGTGAGTGTTTATCACCAATAAACTGGTAATTTGGGCAACACCTCCCCAGTGAGTTCTGGCTTGTCTGAAACCCGGAAGGAATCTGCAGCGCTGCTTCTCCCCATGTCATCCGCCGGGACGTGGGAGGCAGCAGGTTCAGCTGGCAGGCCTGCCACCACCAGCACAGGGATTTCACCATCCTCTCCTGCTTGTTGCACTTCGCTCTCTAACGACTCTGGGACATTTTCAGGCTGGGAGGGAAATCAAGCAAGAAACCCATGGTGTCCTGGGCCACTCTATTTCCCTCCACTAGGTCAGCTGCTGCATGTCTCCTGATGACCTTGCCTCCACCCAAACCGCACTTCTCCTCCAGCAGGACAGTGAAATCCCACTGCTGGCCCTCTCTTCAGCTTCTAGTTTATTACACTTCTGAAACCACAGTTTGCCCCCATAGCTGGATGCCTTTCCCTCCATGACTGTGCCTGGAAATCTCACGTTTCCTCCCATTTCTTTAGCAAGCAGATTTGAACTAGCATCGCTTTTCTTAGTTTTCCCTTACAGGACTTTTGGGGCTCAGTGCCTGAGCTCCGGTCAGGCCAGCTGTTATCCTGAATTTCTGGATTTGCCACAACACTCCACATCACTACCATCTTCTCAGCAAAGGCTTGCTGCTGGCAGAAGAGAGACGAGCTCGTGAAAGTTGCCCGGTCACCAGCTGTTGTACAGGAGGAATTCTGTATTGTGCGAGCATCTTTTCTAAAGTGCTTTGCAAAGGTGGGGCAGAAGACTATAGGAGTGACTCTTTAATGAAGGGGGATGTCTCCAGAAGTTTGTGAATGGACTGGGAAAGCCATGGGCTTAGGATCACATTGCGTCTGCTGAAAAGCTCTATAAATGGAGTCATTATTGGTGGCAGTAACCGATCCGCCTCCTGGCTGAGAGTCATGGAGATTAGACATTAATTGAACATCGTCTCTAAGAGGGGAGTGTTTCAGGGTTAAAATGGGGAGGCAAGAGAAACATTAGAATCGTAGAATAGAGAGGGGCTGTTAATAAAGACACAAGGGCAGCTGTGCACTGAGTGTGGGGGCTGACACAGGGTTTCAAGAGCCAGGGTCCTCTTTCCACTAAGAGCTGTAACTCTAGGAACCCCACTGGCGCCACTGCTGCTCTGGCCACTGCCCTGGGGAAGGGAATAGAGGGTCTTTAGGGGGAAGAAGGGCTTGGTCCTGGCTTCCCACCCCACATGGGACCTCTTGTCTCAGTGACTCAGGATGTTTCTGAAATGCGTGGCTGAGGAGGGAAGAAATGAGCAGAGCACTTTCAGAGGTGGAGGTTCCCTGGGATACCTTGCCCTAGCACAGCTGTGGGTGAATTTAACATTGAAGTCACAACAAGACAATGAGTTTTCTTTGTCACAGCTTTTCAGTTCATTACTCTCCCTCTTTCTTTTCTGCAAATAAGTAAATGCACTTAACGGGTTGCTACAGGTCACCTAAGCTAACTGTCATGTATGCACTCTCATCCCATGGTAATTGCAAAGCACCATTACCAATCTTAAATGTCAAGAAAGTGATTTAAATATAAATTTGAATTTGCTGCAAACTGAGAAAGCACACACAGACAGCTACTGCAGCCCAGCTAGTGCACCACAGCCCACAAAGTGTGGCAATCTGATTGGGATTCTCAGCCCAAGGAAGGTATTGCAGCTCAGAAACCAGCTGTTACTGCCGCTTGCTGTCAGATGGGGCACCACAACAAGTCCCCACCTCTAACACAAAGCCTCCTCAGACACTTTACCTGCCCTTTCAGCACCTACAAGGGGAAGGCCACCTTTCACCAGTAGGAGAAGAGGGACTTACACAGGGCTTTGGAAAAGGTGCAGCTTCCCCCAGCTCTGTGCCGGCTGGAGGTGGCTCAGGGTGGGATGAGCTCGGGTTGAACCCTTACACACAGTCAGTCAGCTCCCAGCCCCTGCACGAGTGATGCTGAACTCCCAACAAGAGCCTCTGCCACATGCACAGCCCTGGCGTCACCACAGGCATTCGACAGCCAGAAGAACACCCTGTGAAGAATCTCACAAGCAAACCTCCCCATGGGAAGCAGGGCTTGTAGACAGCGAGCAGAAGCAGTAAGACAGGCAGGCAGTGTCTGCAGACGTGGCCTGGGGCTGGACACAGGCTGCCCTCCTGCTCCCCAGGCACGAGACCAACTGTCTGGGGCACCAGCGCTCATGCAAGTCAACATGTGTAGCAAAACTTCCCTGGCAAGCACTGGCAGAGGCAGCACAGGATGCCAGCAGCATGCTGTCAGGAGAGCTGCCCTTGAAACCTGCTGCAGCTCCCAGACAAAGCTGGAACGAGGAACAGGAGGGGATCCATTTCCAGAGGCAGGACAACATCTTTGGATGCAAAGAAGAGGGCATGCTTCCCTGCAGCCCCCAGTACTTGTGCAGCTCTGGTTTCATCACCTGGGAGAGGGTCCATGGACACCCAGCCACTCAAGAGTGGTACTCAGCCGGCCTTTGGGCATCTTGCTCTTGCTTTCCAAGAATAGACATGATCTTTTTTTTTTTCTTTCAAAGTACATTTGGAAACATGTATTTATGGTCTGAATAAGTATGTGTTTTCCCTTCCCAAATTTCAGGATCACTCAGAAAATTGTGAGTGAAATTCCCACCCATGGGCTCCAGCACTGCTCAAAGTCACTGCGATCCACGTGCAGGGGAGAGTCAGGCTGCTTGGACAAACCTCTCATTGATCTATCCAAACTTTGGAGACATCAATTTTGTGACTTTCACATCTGACAGGCTTTCATTAGCAGCTTTGATGCAACTCTGATACAGAGGATAATCTGTGTTTTCCTAGCTGAGCGTGTATTTCCTCAGGCACGCAGATAGCTGGCACCTTTCCCCTTCCTCCTCTCCCAGTTTCCACATGAGTAGGCCCAGCAACACGCACAAACCCATTTAGCAAATGGATTTTTTCTTGTGAAGTGTTCAAAAATAGTCACCCTTTATTATTAGAAATGGTGACTGGTGTATCATGACTCAACAGTCTGAGGGCAAATCTGCACACTCTCTATCAATACTTCACAAGAGCAACTGGAGTGATCAATAGTTCAAGTATATTTCTGTATTTATTACATATTCTATCGACTAACTCATGCTCTTTCATCAATACATTAACTGATAATAAAACTCTGTTTACTATAGAAAATATTAGACACTGTATAACAAATAATTGTACATTGGTATGTGCAAGTATTGAGCTACAAAGGAGCAGCAGGAGGGAACTGTATAATATCCTTCTGGTTAAGCTCACCTTGTGTGATTAAAGGGAAAACAAAATGCCACAGGTAAGAGATTAAAGACATCCCGTGCTAACACAGATCTGAAGTCATCAAGGCAGGAAAGACTGAAGCTGGTTCCAAACTCCAAGTCCCAATTCCAAGAAACACCAGCTCCAAAGCGCACTGCTCCCCGGGAATTCTGAGAGCCAAAGCGGACTCAGAGAGAGTAGACGGCTTGGACATCTTTTACCTGGTGTCAGAGGCTGGACCAGCCACTAAACTTTGTCAGAGGCTCTCTCTGACCCCGCTGCTGCTCTCCCAGGGGAGCATAACAGGAGAAACAGGAAGAGAGGCTTTAAGGTTGAAAAATAACTTGAAGCAGTTTAACAAGAAAAAGAATAATACTAACAGTAACAGTGATGATATCAAACTACATACACACAAGAAATGCAAATGCACTCTAAAACACAAGATAACACATTAACATCGGACTCACGCCTTCTAGATGGCAACGTGCAGGAAAAGAAAGTCTCAGCCTGGACTTGGCAGCAGCCAGCAGAGTCCAAGCAGAGTCCTGACAACAGCCCAAAAGGAACAGAAGAGAAGTTGTACCTCTGTCCTGCAGGCTGGGGTCAGGAGAAGACACCCTGCTCTGTCAAACAGGGCTCTCAGCAGGGCAGGGGGAGATGATGAAGAGTCACTGGCCACCCCCCCAGCATGGCAGCACCAAACAGCCACCAAGCTCTGCCGAGGGGCCCTTGGTTCTGAGGGAACACCATGATTGGTCCATTTGGGTCACCTGACCCATCCTCTCCCCCTCCATGGGCACAGCTGCCCCCCTGCCCCACTGATGGTCACCAGTGCCGGGAGCCCCAGGCAACTTCTGTCCTGGTGCTTCCAACCAGGATGCGTGGGATCAGCCGTGGCTTTGGCAGCCCCCTGGCCGAGGAAGCCTCGGCGAGCCCAGCTGGCTCCTGGGGAAGGGGACACCAGGAGGAGGCAGGTCTGGGGTGTTTGGGCAACTCCGAGCACGGCTGTCCATGGTTCCGTGGTACACCACTGAACCCCTAAGCCCATCATCCTCCCAGCAGAGCATCAGGGCTGCAGACACATTTGGGGTCTTCTCGCTCACACGGTGGTACTTAACAGCCAGGAAGCATCTTGTTAAAAT
This sequence comes from Apaloderma vittatum, assembly GCF_000703405.1. Lineage (NCBI taxonomy): Eukaryota > Metazoa > Chordata > Aves > Trogoniformes > Trogonidae > Apaloderma > Apaloderma vittatum. The sequence continues at coordinate 14,012 of NW_009698972.1, read as the reverse complement.
TTATGGGGTATTAACGAGCAATCTGGTGCATACGGGAACAAATGATAGCACTCTGCGTTAATACCAGGGTCATTAATGCATACTCTAACAGAGGAAATAATTAGGGTGAATTACAGCTATAAGGCTGCATTGGCTGGTGCCTCTGTGTGTGTGTAGCTCTCAGACTGTTCTCCCAGTTCCCCTGTATCTGGTTGGGTTCGAGGTGACACCTCAGAGAGCAGTGACGTTTCCATCGCACGTAGGTGAGCGAGCCAGCACCAGCCAGAACACCGCCGTGCTGCGGCCGGGCAATTATTACCTGAGGTGGCCTCTGTCCTTAAGAGAAAGCAGCCGATGGTTTAGAGTCAAATGTGAAAGAACAGTTTATTTGGTGTCTCTTCTAATTAAGCTCGATAGCAAAGCTTTCATTAAGCGTGAGCAACGCGGCCTATGAATGCGCTGCACTACCAGTAGTTGTATTTTATTTTTATCATTGTTATTATTTATTAGTCTGGAGACCCAGTAGCCCATCGATTTGTTTCCGAGTAGCCCAGATGAGCCTGAGTAGTCATAGATCACCTTCGACTAGGCTGACACTGGCGTTTTCTCTCCTAAACCATTTATTACGAGGGCCAGGGCCCTGGAGCAGGTTCGGTTTGAGTACTTTGCAAGCAAGGCAGGTGACAAGAGGAGCCCTGACTGCTGGGTGGGAGCTGTGTGCTGGCTGAGCGGGACCCCCTGCAACCATGGAGATGGAGCCAGGCGGGTCTGGGGTCCCTGGGAGGGCTTCGCTTCTGTGGAGAGATTCCAGAAGAGCAAAGAGCTCTTTCTTTCTCTGAACTAAGAATCATCCTTTGTGTAACGCAGCCAGCTCAACATAAGGGAATAACCCTTACGCGTTCACTTGGAGAAGAATGTGGGAGTTCAACGGCAGCAGGGTGAGGAGCTGGCCCCTGCTCAGAGTGAAAACGGAGCACGGGTGAAAGAAGGAGGCACCCTGCAAATATTAATAATGCACAACACCTTTATGAAAGCAAACTGAGGAAATGAAAGCATGAGAAGTAGGATGCGAAGAAAATTAAAAACCATTTCATGCGCAGTGAATACAGGGTGCAGGAGTGAGGAAAGGCTGTGGCTTAACACAGCTGGCACCGATCGCGCCCACCAGCGCACCACGTTAGTGTTTGCTCCAGGAACCAGAGTGCCCCGAGGATGGGCATGCTGCGGTTGTCAGTGAGGCGTTGCTCTCCATGGCTTCAGGTCAGCAAGATGCTCAGACATGATTATCATCACTCTGGAAAGTGCAGAAAACCGGCGGGCACGGCGTTTGGAGCCTGACCTTCTCTCAGCCTGAGCTGAGCTCAGACTCATTGGTTCCCCCTTCCCCAAAACATTGGGGTACTTGGGTAGTCAGCCGAAACGAAAATCTAGCGTTAGGGTTAGGGTTCAGAGAACCACAAAGCCGCCAGCTCCAAGGATGCTGGGGATGTAAAAGCCATGCCGAGGTGAGCACGGCACTCCTCCAACACGGATCCCTCCCGGACGGCCAGAGCTGTCACCCCTCTGGCCAAGCAGCAAGTGCTCGCTGCCAGGCAGGCAGTGCCGAGGCCGTGCACCGTGTATAATGCGATGACCAGCCAAGGAGTCTGTGTCCAGATGCGTGTTTACATCCCTTTACTCTGGTGCTTTACGAGGGAGAACGTCTGTGTCTTTGTCACTGCTGATTGCCCTCCACTTGTTCTTGCATTTGATAGTTTCAGACAAGCAGCCTTCACCTGAGGACATGTCAGGGCGTTGCTGGTTACTTGTCCAAAGGGGAAAACATTCTTTATCTCCTTCAGTAGCTTGTGCCTTATGATGCGGTAATACCCTCTGCTGCTGGAGCTGCAGCCTCCTCGGTTAGCATGTGATACATATTATGTGTATTTCAGTGATTCTGCAGATCTCCCATGCATTTAACAGACTGTCCCAAGCACCATGCAAACGAAGGAATAAAAATGGGCAATATTTTTCAATGTGAAGAAAGGGCTTCGTTTCCAGAGATGCAGATTTGCGAGGCAATGGGCAAGGAGGGGTGTTACACAGCCTGCGGCTCAGCTGCCCCACTGCCAGCCCCACGGTTGCAAACAGCCGCTGCTGGGGCCGAGAGAGCAGAGAGGGGCTGGGGAGCCTGGCACGGCACGGCTGGCTGTGGGGTTCCCTGCCCTGCCACCAGCCCAGGAGGAAGATGCCGGACAGCCGTGGCTCATCTTGGACAGCTGAACCACCAAGATGGAACAAATCTGAATCTTTGCTCATCACGCAGAGACACGAGCT
>NW_009698972.1:6348-11582 GCF_000703405.1 Apaloderma vittatum | reverse complement strand
CTGCTGCCAACCCCCTCCGGGTCTGGGCAGAGCTGGACTGGGCAGCTTGGAGAGGCGGCAGCCCCGGGGGCAGGCAGGGTGGTGGGAGTGGGCTGGGGGGCTGGAGGGGGTGTGGCATGCACCATCAGCACTGGGTTTGGATTGTGGGAGTCAGCCCAGAGCCCCAGCCTGCCCTCCATGCTCCCTGGGCAGCCCTTGATGCTTCAAACACCCCCTGCATCTGCAGATGTATGGGTGGTGTGTGTGCGTTTAATAAAACAAAAACTTACATTTCCCTTTTCAAATGAAATTAACATACTTTATTGCCAGCTATAAGAAATATTCCTTAAGGGTAAGAAGTTTATAAAAAATTTAGAGTAACAAAGGCAAACATAAAAAATTCATTTTTTAGTAGTGATTGCTCTGTATAAAAAAAAAGTGAGTTTAAGTGAGAATGCAAAATTCAGAGAATTAATTATGTAAACAGGAAAAAAGGGCACAACAGCGAGAACTAAACTAATTAGCAGTGGAGTTGCCCTGCCAGTGTCAGCCTGGACCTGCAAGTTGGCAGCTTAAGAATAACCCGCCACAACAATTTTGTCCTGAAGTTATTTATTAAGTAACTCTGCTGGGGTTCAGAATGGTGTTGACTGAATTAGCTGAACGGTACATGTGAGGAGACACCGACTTCTTCTCACCTGTGCACCATGCGCAGCAGCTTCCCATCACCTTTACACCACGCGAGGACGCACTGCGGTTTGCTTGGGCTGGCCGAGGGCACCTCTGGAGGAGCTCCTGTGGTTGGGGGTCAAGGGAAAATTCGTTCATGGTCCACCCCAGGGTCCAGGTGGGACATTTTGGCAGACCTGTTACACGTCCTGCTGTGGTAGCAGAGGTAACTTGTGACTTCATCCAAATACTTAAGAGGTGCCAAGTTCAGCACAGACGCACCCAAAGAGTGGCTGTCAATGGGTCCATGTCCAAGTGGAAGCCAGTAACAAGTGGAGTCCCTCAAGGATCAGTGCTGGGACCGGTCTTGTTTAACATCCTGGTCAGCGACATGGACAGTGGCATCGAGTGCACCCTCACCTCGTTTGCCAATGACACCAAGCTGTCCCAAGGCCCTTGCTGTTTCCCCTGGTTGGAGAGTTGCCTGGCCAAGAGTCTCAGAAAGAAGAAAGAAAACCTCTGGCCCATGCAAACAAGAACACTGGGGGGGAAATCCTCCTGCAGCTCTCCCTCCCCGCAGCTTTTCTGCCCCCTCAAAGCCAGAGCAAGGCTGCGGTCCATCGCTCCACACACCAAACCCTCCTTCCTTCCTCGGTGGAGAGCGGGGATGGGGCAGGAGAGAGGAGACCAAGACTGGGGGTGAGAGAAGGAGAAGTCCCCTCACCAGGGTAAGTGCAGGTTCTACCCTTGGGGCAGCCTCATCCCTCTGCTTTGGCACTGGTGGGGAGAGGCGACGTCCTGAGATCAGGATGCTGCCAACCTGGGCACGGTCCCAAGAGCATCCCCCAACCTGTGGGCAGACATGGGGGTGAGTGTGGGGGTATCCTACGTCGGGTCCATCCCCACTTGCCTCTCTAGGTCTGCAGGGCTGGCTCTCCCCTCATAGGACCCCAACCTGCTGGAGGGTGCTCAGCCAGCGCAGGGTGCGCGCCTCTCCCCATGCACTGGTTCTCTCCTCGTGGCTCGGACTCCTTTCCCCAGATCACTCAGGTTTAATGATCGCCCTGCTAAATTCAGAACAGCCAAACGCAAAGAACGGGACCAGAATGAGCAAGAGACTTTCCATTCACAGGCACATTAAACGTGTCATTGACATGGAAGTCACTTGCTCATTCCAGCCTGCGCCTTGCATTATTTTTCACTGTAGGAAAAATTTCAGGAGGAGAAAAGAAACTTAAGGAACACATTTAAAAGTAAAGTTGAATAGAACAGGGCTGTCGGGAATACAAATGCTGCTGAAGTTTCGTTCTGATTCTTTCTCATCACTGTCCTCCACCGTCAAGGCTCAGCTGCTCTCGCCCCACTGGAGGTGCTGCCAGCAGGATTTGTGCAGCGATGCCCCAGCTCCCACCACAGCTACTGGGAGCTGGGGAGGGGACAGCTCATGCCACCACCCCCGTGGGACCCCAGATGAGGACATTGAGTAGCACCCCTACCATGGGTCCACAGGCAGGGACAGCAAGTGCCGCAGCTCCTGTGGGTGTCCTCATGTGTCTTGTGCAGTAAGCACAGGCCACAGCTCCCAAATATGCAAGAGAGGATGTGAACCAGCCCTTACAAAACATGACGTCCTTGGCAGATGACTCGTGAGAGAGAATGAAGGTCTTTGTCCCTCCTCTGTGCCCTAGTGTTTTCCTCATCTGTTTGTTTTTCTTCAGCTGGATAAATGAGATGACTTGGGTGACCTGAGCAGTTGAAAAATTGCTATTCCAGCATACGTAGGTGCTGCTGAAACCGCTGGCCACAGGCAGAGCTGTCAGAATGTGCCCAGAGACCCCCACGCTCACTGCTGGTGAGTACCAGCCCTGTCTGGGGAGGCAGAAGTGCTGTCCCTGCCAAAAGACCCACACGGAGCTTCTCCCATGTGGGTGCCACAGCGGGATGAGATGCAACAGGACAGGACAGAGATGGGGACAAGGACAGGGGCCAAGGGCTGGCCCAGTCTCCCTCCCTGCAGAACCTCCCCGGCACTGCCGTGTATGAGGCAGAAGCATCATCTCAGATGGGAAAGGAGCAGCTACATTTAGAAAGTGCACGAAAGGAAGCACTTGAATTTCACAGGAGCCCCTCGCCCACTCCTTTTTCTCACCCGCTCAGCTTAATGCATTCCTGAAAAACCTCCTTTCTTGATCCATGGTTATTTTTGCCTGCGAGCTATAGCACGAGTAGGTGCGGATCATCTCCCTGTGCCCAGGTGTGCTGTCCCAGGGGCTTGCGCAGGTTTTGCAGCATGAAAACGCTCCATCACCCTATTGCTGTCCCACAGTTAAAAGCCTGGGAGGATTCACCTTCCCTCCCACAGCCTCTTCGCTCCCTAGATCTGGTTTTCCCCTGCCATGTGATGAAGCAGTTTTAGTGGGAACACTAATGGTTTATGTTCCCCGTTGCTTTTCCCTGGCAGCAACGCAGACACCTGCGATCCCTGGGTGCTGAACATCCCTGCCCCAACTTCCTCCCCCTACCTGGGGACACGGTGCCTGTGCTGTGAGGGGAGGAAGGATCCGCGGGGCTCTGCTCACACGGAGAAAGGCCTGGAAAAAGGCAGATGCCAATGGCAGGGTCTGGCAGCCTCCCCTGAGGCCTCTAGAAGGCAAAGCAGAGACCAGCCACTGCCGCCACGGAGCATTTGCTAGATGATGCAAAGCTGAAATAATCTCCCCCAGCCGGGTGTGCTTCTTCCAGCCCCTCCGGTACAACACTCTCCTTCCCACTGCTGACAGGGGCCAGCAGCACGATGCTCTTGCAAGGAAACGCTCTTCAGTGCCCTCTGCTTAGCATCCTCCGGCTGGTCTCTGAAGCGACATTTGATGAGGATTTTAAGTGGCTCTTCCAGGGGAGTGCCTGCCAGGCCAGCCCACCAGGAATAAAGTCCACCGTAGTAGCTCTCCTGAGGAACCTTGGAGCCAGAATACGTGTTTCTTTGCGCTTGCATCTGCTGGAAATGCAGTCACAGGCTCGGGGCGCTCTGCCGTGGCCACTGGTCATGGCACCGGGGCCAGCGTCAGACGCGCCGTCAGAGCAGCAAGGGAGCGGAGAAGAGGACACAATGAATATTTCATGCTGCAACGCCAGACCTTTTCATTAACACCAGAGTGAAGGGCTCAGCATTTCTGATGTTTGTTACCATACACAGGAATGTCATAGACACCAAGCCTGGGTGGGCTCCGCTTGCTGGGAAAATGTAAAGCAGCCAAAATCGTGATTGTTTGGACAGAATTGGCCAGTCAGCCTGACAGGACCTGAGCATCGGCAGCTCGACTTGATGGTGACATGGCTATACAGGGCTGCTTATATGGGAGGGAACGTTTTGCTCTGCCAGGAGCTACATTTCTAGGCTGATAATAACTCTTTGGATTTCCTCAGGGCTCTGAAAATACGTGACAAAAGAGAAAATGTTCATTATAAAGTGAGAGCAGGAAAGGTTGGACTGACCTTCCGATGAAGCCCTGGCCACTACCAGTAAAAAGGTCACTGAGAGTATTCTCACCACTTTGGTTCCCTGCAAGGGGAGCTGCAGTGCCCGCCCAGCACCAACTTCTCACCCGCTCCACCACGGGAATATTTAGCTAGTTACAAAGCAAGGGCTTCCCCGGGATCCAGACCCATCGCCCTGCACTGAGCTGGGCTTTTTGTCATCCCTACTCCAGCCCTGACGGTATCGCAGCAGCACTTCAGAGCTGGAGAGCTCTCAGCTGGGAGCTGCTCCCGGCCACTGGCACTAGTTCAAGCCGCCTGGTGAACTAAATTGATTTTTTATAGTTGCTCTGGAGCAAGTTTAATGAATCTGTTAGTAGCTGCTCCCTGCTTAAACCTTTCCTCAGTACTGGCACCGTGTTTTCATGTAACGGAGGAGGCTGCTGAAGCCATACCCCTCGCTCCCGAGCACCATCACTGCGATGAGCTGCTGCTGCATAGATCCACATCGTTACCGCAGGCATTCAGAGAAAGCCATCAGCTGAGTGAGCCACACTGAGCTCCGAGAGGAATCAGATGTTGGTCTGAAATGGGAACCTCGTGCAAAACGCAACACGCAGGTGTCTGTATGCTCCCAGTTTTCGTCTGTAATCTTCTGTGCTAGGCCAGCACTAACTCCAAGTGTTAAATAACTGGGAGTCATGTTCTGCGGTCACAAGACTGCCTCAAAGACAATGAAGTTAAAAACTAAAAGATGGTTTGCTTTTATTTTTATAGAGGGGTTTTTTCCTTCCTTGAGCATTTTCCCATGTTTCCGTGCAGTAAAAGGGAAACTTACTCACAAACAAAAGTGTGGGCTGAGATTCACATGACTCCAGGACCTGGAGCTTTGAGAAAACACAAGACTCTTGCATATATTTGCTCCCCAGGGAGGGAGCGGAGGCTGGCCCAGGCTCAGGTGCTGCAGACAAGGGGGTCCCACACATGCTGCACCCCCGGCGGTTTCTGACCCAGCAAGGGATGTTGAGAGAAGCGGCACTGGGGTGGGAGCTGCCGGGCACCAAATCCAGCCCGAATCAGCCAGAAAAGCCCTTGGCGGCTCTGGTCAGAGC
>NW_009698972.1:3279-6202 GCF_000703405.1 Apaloderma vittatum | reverse complement strand
CTCCCGGGAGCAGGGCTGGGACGGAGCCGCGTGGGAAGGCAGGAGGCACCGTCACGGGCGGTTTCCATCACTACACACAGCTGCCGAGCGCGTCTCTTCCTTCAGAACAGCTGCTGGGATCTGACCCTGTCGATCAGGCGGTACCAGGCAACCCAGCGAGCCTGCCGGCAGCCTGCTCGGTGACACAAATGTTTTCAAACATGCAGGCAGCTATCTGATCGGCGCCTTCCCCAGAGGACGGGGCTCTGGGGCCTCGGTGCGCTGTGCTGCGAGCTGGGTTTTGCCAGTAAATGATGCTGCTTCCGAGCACAGTGTTTAACTCTTGAAAAGTGCAGCGGCAGCTGGGCTTGGTGCTAGGCCGGCAGCTCTCAGCTCGTAGCATCCCGGCCTGGCAGAGTGGCTGGAGGAGAGGGAGCTTTGGAGATGGAGGAGGCAGAGCTGGAGAGGACAAGGCCAGCGGGAGGCTTCCTGGTGGTGCCACCACCGCGGGCAGAAAGAGGCACAAATCCCCTATGACATCAAACCAGCGGGTAGGGAATAAAAAAATGTGCTTTGTTGACTTGGGACAAAAGATAATTAATATTGATTAAAGCAATATAAATGTCACCAAGCATTAGCAGGAGAGCCAAGAAATCACTTGACCAGCAAACAAAGTCAGGGTGAGAGCGGGGAGCAGGGGCAGCCGCAGGGAAGCCACGGCGAGCTCCCCGCAGCAGAATTCTGCCTCTGGCCCTGCCCAGCAGGATTCGCTGCTGTAGGGACGGGGACCAGGGGAGCCTCCTGGTCTGGGCTCTCACTCTCCCCACAGACACGGAGTTTCCCCGGTAAGATGGCTCACAACTCGCTCTCGCCTACACATCCGCCAGGGATCCCTCGTGGGTGCGATGCCGGCACCCGCGGGGAGCTGGGCTTCCCCATGCCTCACCCTGCCCCGCAGCCAAGAGGGGAGGTGGAACCGTGCAGCCCCCCAGGGCGAAAAGCCTCCGGGGCGGGGTCTGAGCCCAGACCTGCAGCACTCCGGGCTGTGTCACACCCACCCCTCCTGTGCCGGCTCCGGGCTCAGGAGACGAAGGCGCTGCCCTGCACCCACCCACTGGCTTTATTGTTTTTCTGCCTTGAGAAAGTCATTAGTCTGCGAGCGGAGGAATGCATCTCGGAGCACCCTTGTTAATTTGAACAACTATTTATTTAAGCATCCAGCACGCTCCTCTTTGCATTATGCATGCGGCGGTCCGCCTGCTCTCCCGTGCTATAACTGCAGTATCGATCGGCACCACTTCAATAACCTCATTGAGATTCTGGACACCGGCTCAGGGACTCTATCTCAGTGTCTGGTCAATAGCTTATATTTTTAATTTGTCGATAATCAGTCAGGACCTTGGTCTGAGTGCTGCTGAGGTTCCTTGTTCAATGGGGAAGGTGAAATCACTCAAGCAGGGTCATGTTTATGGCCTAAGCTGAACCATGGGAAATGGAGATATCAGTCAGGCTTATGAAAAATAACATGCTATATTATTTTTCATGAACCTGACAAAATCATATTTATTTAAAGACAAAGATAAGGTGCCCAGCTGGCAGCATTCGCTTTCTCATCTGCGCACGCTGTGCCCTGGGAAATGCAAAAGGCTCCGAGATGTGCAAGCCTTGCCCCAACGCCCCCATCTCCCCCCAGGGCCCCCGGTCCCGGGGAGCACGGGGCTCCGGGCACAGCTTCACCGGGGGCTGGTGACAGCCCACCCCGACTCACACAGCTCCTGCTGCTCCTCTTCCTCTTTAACTTTAGCCACTAGCTAAAGGCAGCTCCTTCAGCTTGGCCTGTGCCCTTAATTAACAGCAGCAGGGGGTAATTAGGCGTTAGGGCGGGGGTGTATATAGAGCTCAGGAGCAGAGCCCTCTGGTCCATTTGGAGGGTGATGCCTGCGGACTGCTGGCTCGTGCTCTGCTCGGGGCTCTGCAAGGTGCTTAAAGCAAAAACCGCGGGATTTTTGGTAGGAGAAGACTAAGCTTGTGTTTTCAGGTGAGTGGTGTGCCCCAGGGCCTTTTTCAACTAATATTCAGACGATGTGTTTACCTGGTTTTAAGGTTTCTTTTGAGTTGAGAATTTGGTGAGACAAAGGGCTAATGTCTGAAGGGTCACAGCTTTTGTGTTCTGTGTCTATGAGGAGAGTCACTAAAGGCAAGTTCTTAATGGTGTTGGCTTTGCCATAAATGTAGCTGCAAGTCTTTAGAGGAAAAAAAAGAAAAGCTTCAAATTGCCGTTCCAGCCCCTGAAGCAGAAAACTTGCCTTTCTGGGTCTTGGGCCTGTCAGAGGTGTGTGTCTGGGCTTTGTGGGACCCCAGAAACGGTGTATGTGGGGGTGTCAGCATGGCATGTGCAAGGATAAGTGTTTTACAAATAGTTTCCAGGCAAATGGGGCTTGGTGGGCTCCAGCTCTGCAGGCAGGCACTCTCTGTGTGGGATGTGATGCTGGCTTGTGCCTGAGCAGGGGGTTTTGGGGTTTGGCCCCTCTGAGAAACATTCCTGACTGGGGTGAGTGGCTGTGCCCTGGCTGGGTATGCAAGGGCAGAAAACTACTGTGAGACAAGTTTTGAGGATCTTGTTTCTTGGAGATGCATGTTTTTGTGCACGATTTGGCTGCAATCATTCAGATATCATGTGCTCAGTTCTACTTGAAAAGGCAAAAAAAAAAAAAGGTAAAATAAACTGTTAGAAATGCCCTAGGCAACAGGAGCTGACAAGTCAGAAAATGCATATGCGCACCTGGAGAGGCTGCATCTAAAAAAAGAAAAGTAGGAAAACCTGGAGCATTGATCAGAGAGACTTCCATTGCCTTGGCACAGATGGGGAGGGAGGGAAGGGGCAGGGCTGAAGCTGGGCTGAGCCTCCCAGAGGTGCTGGGGAGCCAGTGGGGGATGCAGCCGG
>NW_009698972.1:345-3154 GCF_000703405.1 Apaloderma vittatum | reverse complement strand
GGGTGAAAAGAGGAGGGGAGGAGGATGGCTGTGTTCCTGGGCAAACAGCCAACCATTAGAGATGTGTAAAGAAGGGGAGTGTGGGCTGACCTGATGACCAGGTATCTGAGTGAGGGGGCCTGATGCTGTGCAGTGCGCTGCAGGGATGTGTGTCTTGGGGACAAGGAGCTGTGCTGAGGAAGGTGCATCTTGCCTCTGCTCCTCTCCCTCCCCACAGGCATGCAGACTGGCCCTGATGTGAGGAAGCAGAGGCTGGGGGGGGGGGGGGTAGGTTGGGTGTGTCCATGACCTGCTTGCACAGGAGGCAGTGATGCTCTTGGGCTGACCCTGGCTCTGCTCCTGAGCTCACCCTGCACTGCCAGTGCCAAGACCCCCTTGCTCTGTGGCTGTGTTCCCTCTGCAGGTGGCTGGCCCTCAGTTCCCCATGAAACTGGCTGTGTGCTTGTCAGCCAGGCTGAGCTGAGTGGAGGGCTGCATTTCTGTGGCTCCCGCATTCACCAAGGAGCCCTGTTCCCGTATCTCACACTTGTCTCCTTCGATTTCCCTGACAGCCAATTCTGGAAAGTTGGAAGGTGTGCCATTATCTAGGACTACATTATGAAAGTGTCACGCGGGTGATGAATGGCAGCGCTCACAGGCTCCTAAGGAACGGGGAGGGAAGAGTGACATTAGGAAAGATTTTCTTTTTATGGCTTCTTCAATAGGGAGGGTTCTTTAGAGGGTTATATTTCAAATCGGATAATCCAACCCTCCTCCCAGCCTCCCAAACTTTTCAAGAAACTGCTGAAGGAGTGTCCTGGTAGGGTGACAAGGGGAGAAGACTTGTTTTGGTTCTTGCTCTCTGATTGCAGTGAGCTCTTTGCTAGCAGCATCTGTCCTTGCTTCCCGCAGCCTGGAGCTGGGTGATGCTGCCTGGACCTGCCCCAGAGATGCCTGTGCTGGGTGTTGTGTGTGTCCTGCTGGGGTGGGAAACTGCTTCAGGGCCAGGAGGATTGGCTTTGCTCTATGTGAGAGACTGGAAGGCAGGAGGAGAGGTGCAGAGGAAGATTTGGGAGGTGAGTGGGAGCTGGTGAACAGTCAGTGAGACATCACCCAAGGGCACTGGGGCTGGACGAGAGGGCACCTGGGCAAAGGTGGGTGATGTCATCTCCAGCAGCTAGTGTTATCTTTATGTACTTCTGTGCTGGGGGCTTGACATGATGAGCCCCCGTCTTCCTCCTGGTTTCTGCCCAGCAGACCCATCCCTTCCCAACGCTTCCCCTGCACTGCCTCACGGTCTGCCACGGGAGCAACTAATAAGGTACACGGGCATGTCATTTAAAATGATATTTAATACTGCTGGAAAAACCCTAAAGACCTATTGACCACGCAATATACTGTGTCAGTGCATTTTACAGGCAAGTACAAAGCGAACATCAATAACCCCACATGTGCTATTACTACACACATCTCACCATTAAAATAAAGATTCAGCTCAGCTGCTGAAAGCCCTGTTTGTGTGTCTTCTGCCATGGTGAGCCCAGTGCCTCCCTGGGCGTGGGGAAGGGACAAGGCTGTCCCCTCGGTGTCCTCCCCAGTGTGCACAGCAGCGTTAGGTAGGTGGTGCTATGAGAGCTGGGGAGTAACATGCATCCTATAGCTACGTGTCTGTGCCTACAAAGCTCTACTGGTTCTGTAACAGTTAAAAATATGTAAGCTACAGACAGAAATGATGCCTGCTGACCCCTCTGGTACCAGACACTGCCCAGTCTGAAGTTGCTGGTGGCAAGGCTGTGGTGTTCTGCAGCTTCCCATCGCCTTGAGACACTTCTCATTTCCCACTGTACCAGAATTTCCTGTTGGGGTGAAGTGGGGTGTGTTATCCTGTGTTAGTTACTTCATGAGCGTGGAGGAGGAAATTGAAAACATGCTCTTGGAAGGAAAAGTTTACTTGTTTCTTTTCACCTATCTTTTTATAAGCAAAACCTGTGCCTTGACTGTCAAATATTTGAAGGTTGGTGGTTGGCTCTGAGGTAAAGGTGGTTCCTGTTGGTGGTGTTGATACTGGTCCCTGTATGACAGAGGCTTGAGGGGTAACAGCCCCCCGAGAACACACGCATGGTAACTGTTGACATGGAAACTCCACAATGGCTAGAAACCCCTCTACTTTCTGCTGGATGATTAAGTAGAAAGTGAGTTCTAGTGGAGCGCAGCCACCAGGCTTACAGGAGCTGTGACCAGTACCATGGGGCAGCAGAGGAGTCCGCAAGGCTGGTGCTTGGCTCCACAGCCCAGCAAGGAGATGGAACTCAAAAGAGGCTCATTCCTTTCCTGCCAGAAAGATGGGTGCTCTGTCCTAGATACTGTATAATTGCCCTATTTAATAAGACAAAATACAAGCAGCGCCAGCCGTTTCAGAAAGTAAAAGCTTTTCTTTTTTTTTTTCCCCATTGCCTTCAGGATATTAATAAAAACAGATTAATAAAATCAAAGGCAGCACAATTAGACAGGGCATCAAGGAAAAAAATGTTTGCTCTACAATCTTTCAATTTCCATGGCAGTTCTCATGCTGAGAAAATCTGTCTGTGTTGCTGATGAAAAGATAGAAAGCTGATGTATCAAACACGAGAGAGGTGTGTATGAGAGGGGTTCCTTTTGTGTTCCTCATGTACAACACTTGTGCAGCAATGTCAGCAGGTTCCCAGCTCGGTGATGTCCTGTGTATTCATTTGGTGATATCTGTAGGATGGTGCTTGCTTAATGAGCTGGGATCTATTAATTTATTTTTTTTTAAAATAAAGGTGAAGGGCAGAGCATCTGCTAGGGGCAA
>NW_009698972.1:0-334 GCF_000703405.1 Apaloderma vittatum | reverse complement strand
TACGCCCCTGTCCATCTCCCTGGGGAGGGATCCCTGAGGCTCTGAGTACTTCCCCGAGTTCAGCGGGCAGGGAGCCCTTGGGGTGGGAGGCTGGAGCTAACGGAGGACTCACCCCTGCTTCCATGAAGGCTGCTCCCTGGAGTGCTGGCTTAGAAGATTTCTTCTGTTCCCTGGCTCTCCTAGCACTGTATCGTAAGGAAAGCATTTATTTTAGCGGCGTTGCTGGGTTACCTCCATTAACCTGGACCCTGTTTGTAACAGCTGAGACAGCCTGGCGTGGATTTGGGAGTCTAGGTTTGCTGCAAATCGTAAAACACTGCCAGCATCTTGATTT
>NW_009698971.1:0-393 GCF_000703405.1 Apaloderma vittatum | reverse complement strand
ACGGAGCCCCCAGCCAAGGAACAGCCCAAGTATTTGAACAGTGTGCCTGGATACCTCTTGCCTGCAAGGACGGCAGCCTCCAAGCACAGCAACAGTTCCTATCAAAGCTCACTGGAAACTCAAAAGGCAATTGAAGGGCACCAAGATGATGTGGTGCTATTTCAGGAACAGTTAAAAATGAAGCAAAGACATTGCAGGACCAATGTTAAATTTATTAAGAGGAGGTGCAGACACATCTGAGATAGCCCATGTCCTCTGTGCCTGAGCTACCACCAGCAAGGTCCCCCAGGCCTTTGTGCTGTGAGGTAAGATGTTGGATGGGGAAGGGAAACAAGCAGGGATTAACAAAGAACAAGCCAGCAGTGACTTGAGCAATCTACACCCTTCCCAGTC
>NW_009698970.1:0-36339 GCF_000703405.1 Apaloderma vittatum | reverse complement strand
GAACTGTGTCTGTGTCAGCTGGGTGCCAGACAGTGGGATTAGCTGTTGAGCTTCTGCTGAGAAAAAGGAGGAACATCCAGCCAGGAAACCTCCGTTAAAAGGACATCGCTCGTGTTGCAAAATCAAATTCCTGAAATACGGAAATTGGGATCTGCTTGTGCGCTCTTAGTTTGGCTTCTTCACGCAAATGCATTTTTTATTTACCAGATCACGCAGCAGATACGTGGCAGCAGCGCTCAGCTCTCTCGGCTGCAGCCATGTTCTTATGTTGACTTTGTGTGCGGTTCGTACCGCGGAGAAGTCAATGCTGTTGAAATTCCAGGATAATTCAGGGCAGGGTGAGGTTGTGTCCTCGCTGTCCTTCGCAACTGGGAGCTTTGCATTTAAGAGCACCCAACCCAGGTTTCATCTTGCTTTCTGAATGTTGAGGACATGAAAATTCCTGTCCTCTGCCAGCAAAATCGGTGCTGAACGTGCACTCTAGAATGTTTCCCCTTGTGTTTCATCCCACAGCTCAGGGCAGTCGCACACGTTGTGCCCTTACCCTTCCCTGCACAAGGACACTCGGCTCCAAATAAAAATGGACAAGCCCATAACGGTGCTAAGCATCTCTTTGCATTAAATGATAAAATAACATCTTTTTCAAACAGATGTGTGTCCCTGAGGTCTACACCTGGTTCGCAGAGGCCAGTGCTGCCATGTGCGTTTCAATAAACTTGCATTCCCACGCCGAAATGGCATGTAAGCTGCTGTGTGTCGTGCTGGTTGATAGATAATCTTTGCGGAGCCGCAGATATTTAGACACTTGTAACATACAGCAAGGAAAGCCCTAAAGGAAATGCAATATTTGAGGGTTTATCTAATTGTGTGCATATTGATCCAGCGTAACTCTGTACAGGGAAATGAACTTATCCCTGGCTGCTCCATGGCTGTCCCACTGTAAAAACAAGATTCTCCTTGTCAGCAAGTTAAAAAAATGCTTGAAATCCTGTTTTCAACATTTTCTTCAGAGCCTGTTTGCAGAACCTTTGTCCATACACAGTAATTCCGTGCAAGTCCTTAAGGCCCTGTGGGAGAAGACGCAGCTCAAGGGGACACACAGTTTTGAAACTGCCATGATCCAGTCCACATTTCCACACCAAAAGGTAAGTTGTTTTGGTTTTTTCCCTCAGGAAAAAAAAAAAAAAGTAGAACTTTGCCCTTTCTTTTAGAAGAGGTGCACAAAGACCTTTATAACAAGCTACAGCAGGTGTTTGCTGTGCTCAAATCATGATAAACAAGCTCACTAGTGATGCTACATATGGATTTATACTTTTTTCACCTGCTTGTAGCTTCAAGCTCGAGATCCAGATTAGCTGCACTATGGACCATTTGGCACCCACTTGGAAACTCACCTAGTTAAATGCAGACGTAGATTTAATGGAAATGATCATTGGCACATGCGCCATTAGTTACTCGCGCTGGTTGAAAAGATTACTCTTTCAGAGCTGTTTACTGTCTGCAGGATTTCAGCAATGTTATTTCAAAGCAATTATTCAGAATTCTTGTAAAAGGGTGCTTCAGGACTGTAAAACAAGTATCTGTTTATTCCTCAACATCTCCATCCCGCTCGATTGGATGAAGCGAATTGTCAAACACGATTTTCAAACATCCTCTCCCGGAATATTGCGCGTGTGGAGATGTCTGACCGAATGAGATTAATTTGCCACGGCTACGGCTGATTTAAACGCGGGAGTTTTGTTAGGAGCACCTTCTGAACCCCCAAGATAACGTTGCATTGAAGTGGAAGCTCCTGCTGCGGCTCATAGGAGGAGTACAGGATCCCCACAGCTGAGATCCAGCTCGTGGACCAGTTTTACTTCGACACAGCGGAGCTTGCGCTAAGTCTTTTAGCTGCTATTGAAATCTTAGCCTGACTCATCCGAAGGCATTAGAACCGCTTCTCCCTTCAATACTGGCTTAACTTGTGTCCGGGCCAAGATCTACTCGTCGAACATTGGAGCTGGTGGAGTGTGAAAGAGTTTGGGGTGAATAAAGAGCTTAGGGAAGAGCTTGCCTTCATGGGTGGGATTAGACGGAGTGCATCATGCACACCAAGTCTACAAAACCCATCCAGCGCCCTAGAAAAGCGATTAGTCTTCAGTTGCATCAGTTGCGTAATCCTACTACTGCTCAGATACGTTTGACCTATTTGGGGATCTTCCGTCACTTCGTGACAGTATCTCCGAGATCCCAAAAATAGCCGAGCTGGAAATTGAGATAGTGATCTTCACTGGTTTAACGAGTTAAGCAGTGAACTGAAGTTTGGAAACTCGGGGAGCTGCGGGTTGCCCAACAGCCTGCGGGGGCTGAAGGCAGCCAGGCAGATGTAAGGCATCTGAGATGGTAAAAGACTTGAATATTCAGCCCTAGTCTCTGCAGTATGCAGCTGGATTAACTCTCCCCAGTTTGGTTTTGCTTATTAATACAGAATCTGGAGTTGTTTTTAGTGCAATTTCCATTTGGTTTTCTGAGAAAAGCCTCATCAAGTTTTCTGGGAGCCAGACCTAGGCCTGCCATAAAGAAGGATTTCCTTTAGCTTTTATATTCCCCAAAAACCTAGCCGGAGCACTCCTATCATGACCAAGTCCTTACGTTGCTTGACAGACTAAGCTTTGGCAGTAATGTGATTTTTTTTGTTGCAGAAATTCTTCCCATTGCTAATAGAACTTCAAATATTGTGAACAACTCAAAAAAATTATTGTAGTTGTTAATACTATTCCTCTGCCAGGAAGAAAAATTGTGGGGGAGTGGTTGTTTCAGTAAGCATAACACTTCCAATTTAAAATATTTTTGATATAAACTCAGTGTCAGCAGCTTGTATTATAATTTATATCGAGTTTTATGCATGGTGTGGCAGCAATATCTGAGTATTTTATTCAAACTGAGGAATTTAGACCTTTTTTTTTTTCAATATGTATCCTAAAGAGTTTTACAAACGTGAAGGAAAAAAAAAATCTGTTGCCTCAACGATTTGTTCCGGAGCAAATTCTGAGAAATTGTTTCAGATTTATATCACCGTAAGCGATTCTGGAGTTTTGGCCCAGGGTGCGCGTGCAAGGAATGGCAGCGAATACCTGGCTCATGTCGTGTTTCACTGGGCAGCCCCGATCGTGCCACAGAAAATATTTATACAGCATGGCTTATGGTGTGCCAGAAGTAAAGCGTTTCCAGATGTACATCCTTGCAGATTTCCGTTCCGTTGCTTCATAGTTCTTTATCAAAGTCTGCACGGGCCACGTTACAAAAACTAAGCCCGTTCTGAGCTTGTTGCTGAATTCTTTGTGTTGGCTCCTGCTGCGTCAGAAGAGTGAGATGGTGACTACTTTACGAGCCCCATGCAATGCCTTGAGAGAGTCTTTTGTTGAGCAGCCCTGCGAGAGAATAATTAACATTTTTAAGTTCTGTTCTACCCTCGCCTTTGTTTTTGCCATCTCAGTTTTACGCAGCACAAAGGAGCTCCGCGTTTTCACAGTGGAGTCGCTGAAATTTTCAAGACGATGGAGCACGGGGACAAGATAAACCTCTCCTCTCCAATTAGGCTTTCTCGCCATGCTTCCCCTCCTGAAATAAATGGCTTTTTGCAGGTTATTTCAAGCGTACTAGAGCACAGAGTGGAAAAGAACGATTGTCGCGTTGGTATTTCCATGATATTTGTCCCCTTTCAGTCTAGAGTTGGCTCATGCAGCCACTGAAAGGTCTTTTTTTCGCAGGATGGAGAAGCTCCTAGGGTTTCTGTTCAGTCCTCGTTGTGCCCTTATAATGTCTTGCACGGACCCCATGAGAGCAGGATTGTCGTTATTTTGCCCATCTGGCCCCTGCACAGTTAAATTCCTTGAATGTACAGGATTCCCCTTTGGAGGAAAACAGGAACTTCAGGAATGTATAAGGAGTGATTACAGAGCAAAAAAAAGTTGTATAAAGCAGTTTTGAGCGTGCTGGGGCAAACAGGAGGCATCAGGAGACAACCTGCTCTGGTGGGAGGTGCCCCTGCCCAGGGCAGGGGGTTGGAATGAGATGAGTTATGAGGAGTCTTCCAGCCCAAACCATTCTGTGATTCTCTGAGGAATTGCAGAGGGAGCCCATCAAGGCAGCCAGGGAGGGCAGGGGACCATCTCCCACGCCAGGATGGAGAGAAGAGTTGGGCTGAGGGGCTGCTGCCCTCTCGCAAACAAAGCCAACATGTGTCTGAGACCTTCATGGTGGGACCATTGCTTTCACGTGTGTTGTGAAGCCCATTTCTCAGCGTGTTCCTGCTGGAAAGGGAAGAAAAACCTTTGTCGCTCGGAGCTTCTCAGGTGATGCGAGTTGTGCTCCCCACTCCGGGGCTGGACTAGGTGATCTTTCGAGGTCCTAAATGGGACAACTCTGTCCACAGCCTTGTTCAGTGCGATGAACTGGTGTCCCTGGGAAGGGAGGGTATTTTCCCCACCGACTGCGTAAATCCGTGTTTTCTTTGGGCTGCAGCGTGCAGCGCTGCAGATCCGTGAAAACCTCGCACAAATAAATTGTGTTTTCCGAGTGGTCCTGGCAAGTCCCTTTGTGTTTGCAGTGAGCGACTTGGTTGCTGCTATTTAACACCAACATTTGTTTAACTGCGAGCTGGCAAACTGCTCTGAAATTAAATAACGGGGGGTTAAATACACTGAATTATACAGTGTTATTAATTACTTCAGAAGGATTATCCTCTGGCTTTTCCCACACTTGGAGCTGCAAGCACGCTCTCTGTAGGTTGCTTTGATCAAGTCAGACACTGTTTACTTTGCAGATGCATAGTTCTTACTTCCCTGGCAGAAAAATGTCACGTTCACCTGGGTGGGTTCTGTGTGAGCTACATCAGTCCCGTCGTTCTGCTGCGTTTTTGGAAAGGTTCCTATTAACTTTCCCACTAAACATTTGTCTTGGTGCTTCTCGCGAGGGTTCAGAGCCTCTACTCTTTCTTTTAAATAAACAGATAAAGAAAGAGTATAACAAATAAATTAAAATAAAGCTGTCCCCAGCTAACCGACTCCCGCTCTGATGGGGGATCTGTTTGGACAGGAGGACACCAGCCAGCACCCGCTACCCATCTGTCCGTGCCTTCGGGTTATGAGCTGTGAAGCGCACGGCGGTTCCCCTTGTGAGCGAGTTTGGGTTTTCCTCACGATAGGACCTTTTCTCCATAGGACTTGGACCACGTGCAGATGCACCTGGAAGAAGTGAGGTTCTTCGATTTATTCGGCTACAGCGAGGAAGCGGGAGCCTGGCAGTGCTTCATGTGCAATAACCCTGAAAAGGCAACGGGTAAGGGTCTTCCCCCCTCGCTGGCGGGCTCGGCTGTGTCCCTGCTGAGGGTCGCAGGGGTTGGGGAAAAGGGGAAGCAAACTCTCCAGCATAGCACGGGCAGGGGCTGTTTTAATTGGGCTTCCCCATCAAACTCCTCTCTTCCCAGCATCTCCGACGAGAGATGATCAAGCACAAACCCGACGTGAGGTGTGCTTAGAACGTTACAATCCAAAAGTAACCGAGACTCACAAATCTGTGTAGCTGCCAGCCCCTGGGGAGTGGGAGTGATCTGCACCCATCTCGCAGTGTCCAGACAAGACACTTGCACCTGCTGGACCATGTCCCAGGTCCTTTGGAGGTGCCACAGGTCAGGGGACGTTGGCATGGGCACCACGCCCAATCCACCTCTTCTAGGTTCTCAGAATTAGCTGCTTAAATACAATCAAATCCATAGGATGCATCTTCTTAGAACAAGGCAATGCTTAAAATCAGCCCTAATACTTCAGCCATATTAGAAGGTGGAGTGAGTGGAAAACACATCTTTTTTCCCAGGTAAAAGATCCTGGTGACTTTTTTTATTTTTTTATTTTTTGAAGTGTTCTAACATCCATGTGTTTTAGATCAGTGCACCGAAATCCAGAGAAATGGCTTTCTTCCTTGGATGGTTTTTGCCACTCTGTAAAAAATCTGCACAATTCTGGCCAAGAATTTTGGAATGTTTTTGGCCAAGCCTTTGAATAATTGGCTGTTTCAGCTATTTATTTTAGCAGCTAGCATCTCTTTATAATTTCATCAACCCTGAATTTAGTAAGTCTTGCAAGAGTGCCATGGCCCCTGCTGCCCATGCTCATTTCACGGGTGTTCAAACATCTTCCTCGTTCCACCACTCTCATGGGACTCACCAACCATAAAAGAAATCACCCTTCGAGCTGAAGTTTCATCCCAGTACCATGGTCTTGCTGTGGTTTGTCCCTCACGTCAGTGATAGATGTATGTCAAGCTACAAGGAAAAGGAGTTGAGATTTTCAAATGGGTCTGAAATCAAGGCAAACAGCGATAAAAGGCTACGAGGTGGATGCTGGTCTCTTCTCCCAAGTTACTAGCAGTAGGACAAGAGGAAATGGCCCCAAGCTGCACTAGGGGAGATTTAGATGGGATTTTAGGAAAAATTTCTGTACTGAAAGAGTGGTGACACACTGGAACAGGCTGCCCAGGGCAGTGGTGGAGTCTCCATCCCTGGAGGTGTTTGGAAAAACGTGTCGCTGTGGCACCGAAGTTTAGTGATCATGGCAGTGTTGGGTTGATGGTTGGACTTGATGATCTTAGAGGTCTTTTGACTCTGTGACTCTATGACAGCAGGCAGCATTTCCCAGGGAGCTCTTCAGTGCTCGCGGGTTGGTACAAGAGGCTATGACAGCAGGGACCATCTCTGTCCCACCGACCAGAGGCTCTCGAGTCTGTTTGGAGAGCGCTCAAACTCACGTCTCAAGTGGCATGAACCACAAACCCTGCCTGACGCTTGGGAAGGGGGAGCATTAGGGGGTGGGATGTGCCGCCTCTCGCTTCCTCATCGGGTGAAAAATGACGCCACAGTGCTGTAGGTTGTAGATTCGGTGTTGCGGTGTCTCAGCAGAGTTGAGGGAGACGGTCACATCGCTCCTCGTGGTTCCTGCCTCTTCTGAGAGGAGAAAAACAAATAGGGTAGGGTGGGTTTATTTTCAGTTTACCTTTTATCTGGCTTGAATCTGTGTGACATCTGCTAAAGCCCAATGGAAACAAATGTAAATAGAGCCTTCTCAGCACATGCAGTAACTGGAGGCTTTGCTTGCCTTTTCTTGAGTACCAGAGAGGGTGCCTGGACATTTGGAAGAACGTCCTTCTTGCTGCCCAGGCACCGGGCTGGCTCTCCTGCCACAGCCCAGGAGAGGAGGGAGAAGGCTTTAATAAATGTCAGCTTCTCCGAAATGACCTTTCACCCTGTGTTTTAGAGCCAGGGCTGAGTTCCAGGACGCCTCTGAGTTTGGTCAGGAGCAGGAGGAACTGGGCACAGAAATGTCCTTTTCATGAGCCATCCTTTTTATGTCTCAGTTTAAGAAGAAATTTGTAAGAAAGGCATATTGTGAATATCAGGATTTGCCTTTAGAAGTCCATGGAAATCAAGTATTGAATGGTTAATATGAAAGCTGAGGTGAAGGAATGTGGGAGATAGTGCTCAGTGGAATAACAAATGACAAATTCACTTTCATATTGGTGATGCAGAGCTGGGGCAGCCGGGAGAAGTTGTACAGGAGGGGGAGACACTCCAGGGTTTTTGGAGGTTTATAGGATCTGAGACAAGAAAGAGGATTCAGAGCTCTCCTCAGGCTGGTAAGAAACGTAAAGGCTGTAAAACATCTTTTCATTCCCCAGTGGGACAGACCCTTTGAAATCTCAAATACTTTTGGAAGAAAGTAATTTCTCCCTCTCAGCAATGCTCTTTAGCAACCAAATTCTTCTTAAAGAAGGAATTCAGAGGCAAATTCTTTTTCTATTATTGTCTTTTGTTTTCGGTTAATGTTGGGTTTTGTTGCATTTTTTGGATGCCGTGTTGCAAGATGCCATTTATCCTCCAGACTTAGGAAAGCATTGTGCCATAAAGCCTTAGGATGCCAGATCCACGAGGCTTTTTTGGGATGGAGCTGGGAGGATTTTTGGAGCCGGGAAGATTTTTGGAGCTGGGCTATGCTCGGAGGCTGAGTTCGTGAGGAGAGAGGCAGTTCTGCTTAAGCACCGTGGTGGATGTACCCAAAGTGGCAATTAGCCCAGAGAAAGTTTGAGCATTTCTCATGCATTCTTTTGACTGCAAAGCATTTCTTATACAACCACAGTTTTCCAGAAGTGCTGTTAAATCATCCCGAATTGTTTGTTCCTGCCACCCAGGAAGAGCATTCCTACAAATCCTGCTCATCTGCTTGAGCTCACGTACGTGCCCTGACTCAGCAGTTGGTCTCAGAGCCAGGAAAAGCTGGTTGTGCTATTTTTATTTTTATTTTAAATGACGACCATTCAAGAACAGAAAAAAGGCACTTGAAATTGTGGTAACCACAGTGTATGCCTCCTGTTAGGAAAAGCTGACCTCTGAGAGCCTCATTTCAGCGTCACCTCCTGTGCTGACAGTTGGCTTCACGAGCTCTTGCACACTCACACACACTCACACACACTCACACACACACACACACGCACACACACTTCAGTAAAACCACTTGACAGACACAGGGAATTGCAGCACACTCCCTACTCTGGAAGCTCACAAAGAAATTGCAGTAATCCCTGTGGGCTGCAGAAGAGACGTTGTGCCCATGGGCAATGATTCGGGTAAAAAGAAGGTTTGGGTGTTTTGTTTGATTTTTTATTTTAATGAATTCCTCTTTAAAACAAGCAATTTGCTCAGAATAGCCTACACCACATTAACTTCTGAACACATTTATCTTTCGCTAGCAGTGGTGATTCTCCAGTGAACCAAAATATCCCAGCTCTAATTCTTGCTTGAAAATTATCAGAAGTGGCTTTCGGTGCCGTGTCCTTTTCCAGGTTTTCGACAAAACCGAATGTGATGATTAATGAGAACGAATCTCTGTTCCCTTAGGTTAATTGCATTTATCTTCGTCTGCTTGCCACCCACACATTCCATTCTTCTAAGTTAAGAGGAGTTGATTATCATCGAGATCACTTGTGACTGGACTGAATTTTTGTGGATGATTTTATGTTTCAGCAAATGCAAGATTTAATGCTTTGGGTTTTATGTGTCTTGAGTTCATCTTGGAAGAGTTTGGAGGGTTTTTACTTTTTATTCAGTACCCAAGGTACTTAAAGCTTGCTGCTTTCTAGTTCTGCAAGGAAAGCAAAATACAATGAATGGAAAATAATTTCCACGGACACTTAAATCAGTGGGTTCTATTCAGGGGTAAATGGAATTTGGAGTTAGTGCCTCTATATTGAGGATGTTTAAGAAGCAATGGGTGTTTTGATTCATAATTTTTCATTTTGAGGTTGGGTTAATACTTGTGGCTTTATTGTGCATTCTGCAGAAAAGGATAGTAAACATAACCTTTTAAATCCTTGAACTCCTTTTCTCAAGCTAAAGATCTCACGTCCATGTCAGCGTTCCACCACACACGATTCCAAACCAGAGATGCTGCAATCACCTGGTTCGACCTTCTGCAAAACAGTAGTCAAAGAATCCAGTCTAATAATGCTTATGTCAAAGAAATGCTTTCTCTTTGATGTGTATTACTTTTGCGTCTTTTTCTAAAGATGTCTACAGCCGGTTTTTAAAAGTCAAGTGAAGGAGAACCCACGACATGCCTAAGTTGTTGCTCAGGTAATTTAACTGCACTGTTAAAATGTGAGTTTTTTTCTAGCCTGCCTCTAAATAGCGCATCACATTATGCCCTTCCCTGCTACTGCAGAAAATCTGTTTGTGGACTTTATCATGTCACATCTTGATCTTTGCTTGGGCAAATGAAGGAGAATGCAATTCATTAGTTTCCCTGTGATATGAACAATCCTATAAAAGATCAGTTTGTAATCATTCTTCTATCGCTTCTCTGAAGTCTTTTAATTTGTCCCTGTTCATGCAAGGTGAAGAAAACGAAAGTAGGCATAATTTTCCAGTAATTTATACGTGCATAAGGAATGTGCTCATTCCAATTGGCAGCTGATGGCATTTTTTAAAAAAGATCTCCTGCCTGCATTAGAAGAGCAGATACTTCTTTCGAGTAACCCTGCCCTGCAAAGCCCTGGGAGGTCTCCAGAAACTGAGTTTGGTTTGGGGAAGATTCAGACCGAAAAGTAAAGCTCTGCCTTCCCAAGGCAGCACGGTTTTACTCAGGATGTCCCTCCCTAGCAGAGCTCTCAGCACTTACTCCTACTCTGCACACGGCAGGTATGGAATGGCCACAGTGGGGACAGAGTAAAGTCCCAGTAGGGATTGGGACAGGCTCCACCACGATGTTTGGGGGCTGAAGATCTTGCCCTGGTCGGGGAGGCTGAGGGACAGGGGCCGGTGCAGGCAGAGCTCATGATGGAATTCGTAGTGCTCTGCCCACCCCTGCCAGAAGTCATCAGGAGGATGGGGGCAGGCTCTTTTTGTGGTGGGAGGGCGAGGGACATACAAGGCACAAATTGGAACCAGAGAGGTTCAAGCAGTCGACCAGGGAAAACTTTCCCACCATGAGGACGATCAAGCGTTGGAACCGCTTGCCTTGAGATGTTGTTGAGATTTTCAAGTCCCGGATGGATAAACCCACGAGCAACCTAGTGTGACCCTGTAGGTGACCTTGCTTTGAGCAGGAGGTTGGATGAGAGACGCCTTGAGCTCTCTTCCAGCTGAATTATTCCGCAATGCTGTGAAGCTAACCGCAGTGAAAATAAGCAAAATGACTTAGAAAAATATTGGAAAAGAGCTTCATTCTTATCTTTCATGAATCTTTCTCGTCTAATCAGACCCTCAGACATAGTGGCTTCAGATTCATTACGACGACTTTGGAAGCTGACATCAGAATCCCCTACGGGCTTCTCTGTGGATGCACACGAGAAGCGCTCCGTCAGCGTTGCTTCCAGACACCGGCTCCTCAAAGAAATATCAGCATTTCTGCAGTAAATCCTGCTTTTGAAAGATTTTGGCCATAAAAATCCACTTCAGGCCAAAACTGCACATTCACTTCCTTTCTCACATTGTATTCCTGACCACCAACCATTTCAGTGTCTTCTGGTCCCTGAACCTTTTGTGCTTTTTAGGTTAAAGTCTGAAATGGTATTGAAGCCATTCCCGTGGGGCCCGGAACCAGGTAGATGCACAAGACCCAACCACTGAGCATTTAATTGTCTTTTCTTATCCCGTTCTTCTTTTGCTGTATCCAGATGTTTATACAGCTGTCACCACGCTCTGGAAGTCACCGTGTGCATTATGACTCCTTTACCACTGTCATGTAGGAGTAAAAATGCTTTTCCTGTCCCGTCTTCCTCATTTTTTAATTGAAGTGAAGTTCTCTCCTCTTCCTTTTATGCACGCTCCAGCAAAGCTTGCTTCTTGGTGCTGCTCTTTGCAGCTCTTTGCTCTCTGTCTCTCACTTGGGCAGACTTTGTCGTAGAGGTTCCGAAACTTTTTCTTGGGACACCATGTAGGAGCCGTGCCCCTTGATTATCACCCACGCGCTGCTGAGATGGTCATTTCCAGACACCAAACTGCCTGTTCTCACAGTGAGGAAACATTCTCCACCAAGAGAACGCCCACGTGAACAGCAAATTATGGGAACAACAGGGATATTACCCTGTATATTGTTGTTAGAAATTTGATCAGGCATTTTTTCAGAAAAAAAAAAAATCTGAAAAAACCCCTCTAGCTTTTTCCTTGCTGAGAATGGATTAGTATTTTCTCCAGCAGTTTTTTTTTGTTGTTCAACTGCATCTGATGATAATTTCTTGTGTGCGTCTGGTTACCTGTGTAAACTGGATTTCAGCTGATTTCTGCTCTGGTGAGTGTTCATTGTTCTCGGGGAGCTTTGCCACAGAATACTGCTTCTCTTGTCTAGAAAATGGGATATGCACCTCTGCAGGATTTTATGGCCGTCAACACATTGTCAGGTAATTCAGCTTTGCACTTTCTTAGTCCCATTTCCAGGATTTTTGCATAAACCGAATATTCATTTGAAAACAGCCTCCACCCTGGCCATGCTTCTCTGAAAGGCTGGGCAGAAAAAAA
The DNA here is from genome assembly GCF_000703405.1 of Apaloderma vittatum. NCBI lineage: Eukaryota > Metazoa > Chordata > Aves > Trogoniformes > Trogonidae > Apaloderma > Apaloderma vittatum. Next base: position 24,293 of record NW_009698970.1, on the reverse strand, counting down.
AAATTGTCAGTTGAGGAAATTTCTGAAAGAAGTGAAAATGTGTCTCTGTAGTAGTTCTGAAAACAATATTTAACACAACTGCCAAGTTTTTATTAAGAGGCGGACTGTAAAATGTGTCTCTGTCCCGCTAAAGAGCATGTCGCGACACTGGTGCAGCCCCAGATGAGCTGCCCAGTAAATTTGTGCCATTTTGGGCAGTGACGAAAATTACGCAAGGAGAAAGCAAGCCCCCATTTTACTTCATCCCATGCCAGGTTGGGTGGCGTAACGCACTGGTGCCGGCACGAAAATAGACAGAAGAGGGGCTGCGAGGAGCGGCGTGACCTGTTCTTATCGTGGAAATCACGGCTGCCATTCCCATCAAAGCTGAAACTTGGCCAGCTCCCCCTTTCATTCAGTCCATCTCCTTCCAAAATCTCCCTATCTACAGAAATATTTAGAGCCCTTCCTCGAGGAAATTGCAATAGAAGACCCCCGAAGGCTGCCTTGCTGCCAACATCAACAACACTGTGGGGGAGAAAAACCCACGTTATTTATCTAAATCTGACGCGTTGTATTTGCATTGCTTGTTTATCCTCTGCTGGGCAGAGGCTTTATAGCCCTTGAAACCCCAGGTGCTGCCTTTGGTGGCTGCTCAGCACTGCACCGACCTTCCGAGCCTGGGGCTTTGAAAAGCTCAGGCACAGGCACTAGCGAATGCTTTCGAGAAGAAGCGTTACTGGATAAACTTTCTCGCTAAGGTATGTGAGTACATCCAGCCAGAGGATAACTGCCCATCTGACAGATGCTGGGAAGGGCTTCAAGGCAAACATCCCATCAAAAAAACCATCCATTCTCAGGCTGCTCGTGCCTTGGCTCGCTCCGCGGCCCATCCGATCCATTGCGTCCTGTCTGTTGGTGTAAAAATAGAAAGGAAAAAGAAAAGCAGCTGTGGCATTAAAGGATCTGTCCAGTTTTTGCTCCATGGGCAGTGGCTTGAGGTTGCTCTGCGGTCGTGGTTCAAAGCCCATGGTGATGCCCTTGGTCGCTGATCTCCCCGCTATTTGCCTAGTGATTTGAATTCTGAAATTAATTCTGAATATAGCAATAACTTTGCAATAAGAGAGGAAAAGCATTTCTTTCCTTTTCCTTAGAGACTTAATCTGGGTTTTACTCATGTAAGGGAATTGACTGAAGGAAAATCTATAGTGACAAACATGAGTTATTTTTCTAAAGCAAGCTAGAGTCACTCTCCAGCCCACTAAGGAAGATGGAGGGACTGGGAAGGGGCTGAGCCGCGGGTAAGGACGCGGAGCGTGCCTGTGTTTCTGCTCCCGTAACAATCGCAGCCATTATTGAACTCTATACTGCAAACTATGTATTTTTAATTACATTTTAGATTGCTCTTGCGCTGTAGCTCAGGTCATCAAGGCAACAGGAGCTTTTGCATCTCTCCTCCTTCCTCATCTTGGGCTTGGGCAGAGTTTTACCCACCTGGTATTTAAAGTGGGCTCCGTAAAGACGGCATTAGCGGTGGTAAAATATGTCTTCAATGGATAACATGAGGAAAAAAGCCCCAGTTTTTCCTGAGGGAGCACGGCAAACACTGGGTCTGTCCCTAGGCGCTGAGCCGTGAGCTGCTCTGGCCTTTGCAGTCCAGATGTCAGATTAAATTATTGTTTTAGAAACATGGCAGTGATAGGAAACATCACACTCCCAACCGGTTGGTGCTGGGAGATTTACAGGATGTGAGTGCCTCTGGGTTTGTCGTAAGGATTATTTTTCACAAAATGGGTCGCTAACTTTACCAGACTTTTGAAATATCCCTAAAGAAAGAACTAGAAAAGAGGATGAAGCTGTAGCAGGGACTGAGCTCTACAAAACGCGGGGCTATTGCTCCAGTGTTGGGTAAGGGAGGGCTGATAACAAACACGTCCTTTTCCCAAGGGAAGGAGGAGCTGTGTCTCGGGAGGGTGAGGAAGGGAGCAGTGATGCCTGTTGCACAGAACTCCAGAGCGTGGATTAAAGCTCGGAGACAACGTAAAGCCCTAGAATGTTTTGGGTTAGAAGTTCACAAATGCCTGTTTTTAATTGCCCAAGGTTATAAATCATTATTGCAGGGCTGAGGAACAACTGGGAGGCATAACGGTGGGGAGAAGTACGGGATGGATAAGGGAATAGAAAGGGTGATGGAGAGCAGAGCCCCACCTGAGAGGTGTCTCCAAAATGACAGCTGAATGCTGGAGCTCAGGAGGCAAAACTGGTCTTGGAGCTGATGCAAAAAAAAATAATTAAAAAAAACCCTCCCTGCTCTGCAGCAAAAAGCCTGGCTTGTGGCTGGGGGGAAAGGGAGGGCAGAAATAACCCCCCCATTGTGTGTTCCCCTCTCCCCAGTTGTAAATCAGGACGGCCAACCTCTGATGGAAGGCAAGCTTAAAGAGAAGCAAGTCCGGTGGAAGTTTATCAAGAGGTGGAAAACTCGCTACTTCACTCTGGCTGGCAACCAGCTGCTTTTTCGGAAAGGAAAATCCGTAAGTCGAAAGACCGCCCCTTTGATTTCTCTCTTTACCTCCTCCCCGACACCATCTCCCAGAGGTTTTTAACCGCTCGGCGTTGCCGCGGTCTCCGCATGGTTAAATTCCCTCGTTCCGTTTTCATAATTGGTGTTATTCGTGCAGGAAATACAGGGGTCTTTAAAGCAAATTCTGCTGAAATTTCTGTGAAATTGTTTAAAATTGGTACCGATAGGACTCAGAGACAAGTGTGTCCCAGGGCGTGGAAGAGCAGGTAATTGAATCCAGTCCTGGCCCGCTAGTGCTTCTCAGTGATTAGAAACCGATTTTCTTCCTCTTTTTGCAACATGAATCATCAAACACGCTGCAAAGTAGTGTGTTTATTTTTATTATAAATAAATAGATAATCCAAAAAGAGCGTTTTCTTCCTATTATAGCCAAACAGGGTGTCCTGCCCGGGAGGAACACGTGCTTTTCGTGGGACAACACAATCCTTTTGAAAGCGGGTAGTTCGGGCAGCAGCCTTTTCCTTACTTTCTCGTGACTTTTTCTGATGTTTCGACAGATTCTGAGAACGGTTTAATCCACGCAGCTACCGTAGCTACAGCTCAGTACCAGCTGGTGCTCAGTTTTGAAAGAGGGTTGGAATAATTCTCATTTTTTTAGCAGGTCAATTGCCGAAGCTGACAAATTAGATGGTTGAGCAGCACATTTTGCTCAACAGCGTAAATCTAACTTTCCGTTTTTAACTGGCAAATTCGAGGCTTCTTTGCTGTTTTTTTTTTATAAGTTGACCGCAAATACCTAGGCTGGTTCGTCAGCGTGGCAGGCTGGCGTCCAGCCCCCCGGGGACGGCGGCGGGGTGATTGCGCCTGGGTAATCGGTCGTTATATTCTGTTATTTTTTTTTCTTTTGGGGCCTAAATTGGAGAGCCGGGTCCTGCCGTTAACCATCGCGTGGGTTTGCAGCCTGGTGCAGCCCTGGGCCCACCAGCTAAGGTTGCACAGGTGCCCCAGAGCTGACCGTTGCAGGCACCAAATGCAAAATTGTAAGCCCTTTAAGCAGGGCTGGAGGTCTGAAACCTCGCATGAGCAGTTCAGGGAATAAAAATGTGATTATTCAGGTCCCACAGGAGGTCCACTCTGCAGCATCACACCTCACTGGCTGGGCGTGGGTGCTGAAAGCATCTTAAGATGCAGGGCTGCAGGCTGCTGTGGCCAACTAAAACCATGGCAGATGCTCCTGCCCAGCTCCTCCTGGTGCTCGTTTTGGTCTCTGTGGCCAGATGGCGCTCGCCTGGCCGGGTGCGACAGCTCTGCCCCGGCACCTCTGGCGTGGTGGAGCAGGGCTGGGTGCTGCGTGGGTGTTTGGACTTGCCTTAAAAACACAAACGGAACATAGAGGAGGTATTGTGAGGTGGCCAGCTGGCCGTGCCTGCTTATTTCTGGAGCCCCACCATGAACCTTCCCTCTGCCAGAGTCACTGTGTGGACAATATTTGCTCTGTGTGAGCAACCGTACGGCCGGGGGGTAAAAGGGGAGGCAGGAGGAAAGCAAAATACAAGAGGTCTGAAAAAGAGCCACGTGCTGAACTCCTGGAAAACTGTGGTAACTCCTTCCACAGAATCGTGCCGAGGGTGAAATCAACTTTTCTTAGCGACCTGAGGTCAAGCGCTGTGTGGTAACAGAAGGAGTGTATCGTTTCTGCTAGATGGGCTTCAAAGTGCGAGGGTCTGGCTCGTGGGGTGCAAAGTTTTTGTTCTCAAGCCTGTCATTGCTTGGCATTTTCTGTGAGATTTCCCTGATGGTTACCCCAGGCCAGATTTCAGTGCAGAACCAGCCTAATTGTGTCAAAAAGGCTTTAACTGGTGTTCGTGGAAGCAGGGGAGGGTGGGTCACTGTGGTGGTCCCGTGGCCATGCACCAGCGATGGCTCTGGAAGTGTTTGTCCCCACGTGAAGCTGGAGATGAACTTCATTGTTTGGTTGGAACTGAATATTTTAGTGGGTAGTTACTCATTTAAAGAAACTTTCCCAGATCTGGGATAGGGTCACCGAAACAAAAATGAATGAGACCAAGAAATGTGTGGTCCCAGAAGGAGCAGCAGCAGCACCTGGGGATGGGGCAGGTGACAGCTCGGTGCTGGCACTGCCATTTGCAACCCAGGACCTCCCATGTCCTGGAGGAGGTCTGTCTTCCCATCCAGCTGCTGGCCCCCGCCATGGGGCTCGTGCCAACCTCTCCGGGTGAAAAGCTGCATTTTTCTGCCCTGTTTTCAAACCCCACAAAAGGAGTTGCTGCTTCCATTTTGGGGTGTAGGCTCTAGGAAGGGGGACAGCTTCTCGTTGCTTAAGAGAAATTTCTTGAGTCCCCCAGCACTGGCTGATGTTTGTACCTGGGAAGCATCTGCGGTGCCTGGCACCGTTGCCAGAGGTCACCGTTATTAAAAGCCAGAGAAAGGAGAAATCCAAGCCCATCCAAGCTGAAGCTGGAACTTCAGACTGCGGGTGCTGAGAAGGAAAAGCTCATGGGCATCCATGGGGACCCTTGGCCGTTGGGTGCAGTAGACCACAACAGCCCATGAAACCCGATGGTGCTCGGTAGGGCAGGGTGGGATGGGATTTCTAACTCCCCTGAGGCTCTTTTGGGATGTCCCCATCGGTGCGTTTGCCCGCGTGAGCGATGTTTCCAGGCCCAGCTCTGGAGACACCAACAGTTTATTAAGAGGGTGCAAGTTCTACCAGACGAGCTTGGTTCTGTCTTCCCTGTGTTTCAGAAAGATGACCCCGACGACTGCCCCATCGAGCTCAGCAAGGTGCAGAGCGTTAAGGTGGTGGCAAAGAAGCGCAGGGACCGCAGCCTGCCCCGGGCCTTCGAGATCTTCACCGACAGCAAGACCTATGTCTTCAAAGCCAAAGACGAGAAGAACGCTGAGGAGTGGCTTCAGTGCATCAACGTCGCCGTTGCACAGGCCAGGGAGCGGGAGAGCCAAGAGGCCACCACCTACTTGTAGAGCTGCTGGGACCTCCAGGGCCTCACCAGCAACCCACACGGGGACCTGTTCTACCCTCCAGAAGTGCTGCCAGCTTGTGGATCGTGGGAAACTGTGGGGGAGGACCATGTGTTAGTATGGGCCACCGGGAGAGCTTCGTGCAGTGCCAGAGGTCCAAGGCATTGCCAAGGTGACCAGGTGAGGGAGTGCCACCACGCCCTGCAAGCCAGGAGACCAGCAAACCCAGATCCCACCCCCTCAGCCTCTGCCTCCGCGATGCACAAGCTCTCGGTGGCTGTAGATGCTGCCAAGAGTGTTCGAGAATGTAAGGGCGTCCTGCTTTCCTCAGTCACTTTCTGTCTGTATAAAAAGATATTTTTCCTTCTTATTTAATCTCAGTGTACTTTATCCTTTTATTGTTCTCATGTGTCTGTGGAAAAAAAAAAACAGATTTGTTCCTTATTTCAGGTTTGAAATTGAGCAGAAAAATAATTTTAAATATTTAACTGCTTTGATTTCCCCCTTTTTCCTGCTTTTTCTCCCCTTTGCAAGTCAATGTATTTTAAAGAAAAAAAATGGTTTTCTTTCTTTTTCTTTTTTGACTTCTCTGTTCTGTAACTTTCCAAATTTTCGCCAAAACTGGAAAATTCCCAGTTTGTTCAATATTGTTGTCACTCTCAAGTGATTCCAAAGTGGAGGAAGTACTGTAGGAAAGACTGAAAGCAAAAAAAAAAAAAGAGAGAGAGTGGGGAAAAAGTCTGCAAGTGAAGAAATGAGCTTGGGGATCATTTGAGGCTAAATAGAAATAAAATCTGAAATTTCCCAACCTAGAAAAACTTATCTTTTGCATAAAAGTTGTTGCCAAAGAAAGAGTGAGTTAAGATGAAGGGAGAAAAATTAACCATAATGCTTTTTACTGTAATATGTGCTTTCCACTCTGTAGCAGAGGGAGCCCACTGCTTTTTTTGAAGGTTCCTTGCAGAGCATGGCAATATAATCGGAAATATAATTGGAAATATTCTCGTCGACTTTCTGTGGTGTTGGCTGGGTGAGTTTGGGCTGTGGCTTTGGCAGGAGGACCTGCCCCGGCTCACCAGGAGCTCTTGAGGAGCCTGGATCGGGAGGAGTGACCTGGGAAATAAACTCAGATTAAAGTTGATCCAGGAAAGATGGTGCTGCTGAGCCTGTTCCCGGCCGTCACCGCGACGTTCGTGTCTCGTATCGTGGTTCTCCATTGGGGTGCAGCCTGATTTTTCCACCATCCTGAAGGTTCCCAACTTGCAGCGTTGCTGGTGTTTGTCTCTCCGGAGCTCGGTAATTTGTTACACCGACAGGTAAGATGCTAACGTTTGGTAACCAGCGTTTATGTGAATTAGAATGAGGAAAAACGAGTTTATGATACCACGGGAGTGCTGGAGTTCTGCTGCCAGGCCAGAGCAAAGGGCTGCTTGGTCCCTCGCAGCAGCAGCCAGAGCTCCAGAGAGCTTGTTTCTCAACATGAGCCAGCAAAGCACCATCAAACCTTTTGCGGAGAAGCACCGTGGACATTGGAACGGTGCCAGTGCGTTGAAATGAAAATCGGGCTGAACTTGGAAAGGCTGTTTGCTGCTTCTGTGTCCCCCTTTCTAGTTGCCTGAACTTGTGGGGATGTCTGTGTTTCTTTGCTTTTTGGTTTCTTGGGGTTTTTTCGTATTATTTTTAACAATTTCCCAGACCCGACGATGATGTTTATGGGGGCCAATGGTGCACCAAGAGATGAGCAGAAAGATGCTGGAACCTTCTGCGGCTCCTTCTGCAGTCACGTATGGGCAGGGTGCAGCGGGTGCAGGGTGGGAAATAATAGCAAACAAGCTCAAAATTGGTTTGGGACAGGATTAATCCAAGGTGACCAGGTTCTGACGGTCACCTTCTGGTGGCAGGGTTGATGTACCTCCCTGGTGCCACCCGTAGTCCTGAAACCACCTTTCCATATCTTGAGCCTAGAGAGGTCCTTGTTTTCCTGCTTGTACTGCCCAGCTGTCCTACTCCTCCTCCTCAGCCACTGAGCACCAGATGGACCAATCCCAAATCACATCTTTTCCAACTCTCCGCATTTTCCCCAAAATCCTCTTTGAGACAGTGAAACAAAACTGCTAATTCCTTCCTTACGTTCTCCTGCTCCTGCAGGAGTTCGTGTATGTTTGCTTGGCTTTGCTCGAGGGTCTCCAGTATCTCCTGAGACCTGGTTCCTCCCAACGCTGATGGGTTGGAGCCTTCCTCCAGGCCTGGAGACCTCCTGCCCCGGGGACCTCTTGCTGCGTGTCAAACAACTGACCTAGCACCCATGCCCTGGAAGGTCAGCAAGTCTTGGTCTGAAAAAGACAATATTTTATTTCCAGCATTCCCAAGCCGACTGGAAGAGGAAGAAGTGCCACGCGGCCAGCAGCCGAGAACAAAGCGGTTTGCTGAAGCATTCCTGGATGGTGGAAAATCAGGGAAGGCTTTAAAGCCAGCCACAGGTTTGTAGATCTAAAAGATAAATTTGCATTGACACTAATGATGCCAGAGGGGAAAGAGAAGACCTTTGTCAACGGCCCGTGTGATGCCTTAACCAGCTCCAGGCTTCCCGACGCTCACGGTGCTGAAATGCTCAAATTCCTGAAAATTCCTGTACTGGCTAAAATGTGGAGATGAAGCGTTAGATCACAGAAGGCAGCAAAATGATCTGAACAACTGTGTTAAAGCCAAATTTAGTTACAGAAAATGCCAAAAGCCCATCTGGGACCAGTCCATCCAGGCAAGTCTATGGGCATCCATGTAGGTTGCCTGGCCGGGAAGAGCACAGAGCTCCGTCCCGCTCCCCGTCATTCGTGTGTGCCTTGTGCCAATAACACAACATCATTAGAATTTGACAGTAAATTGTGTATTGTGTCCATATAAATGACACAGATTTGCAGACCAGACTGCCGACACCTCCGCTGCCACTGGATCTAAATGAAGCCCTGGAGGCAAACCTCGATTTAAAGGCAGCAGTGCAAGGGTAAAAAAAGACTTAGGGTGGGAAATTTCCACGGCCTCTCTGGCAGACAAGGAAAGGAGGTATCAGTCATTTAATTTTCAATCCCTGGACCAATAAATTCTTCCTTTACCTGCAGGACACACCACTGAAGTTAATTCATAGGTGTGAACTTGTGGATTTATGGTCTTGAGTCCCAGAATTACATCCTAAACTAAACACCGACCGAGGCATGTCACTGCAGTTCAGTGTTGGCCATTAAAAATATATTTCCCAGACAAAATAGCCCGTATTTCTTAATCCTGATGCCAAGTTTCAGTTAGATTTCACCTGCAGTCTCATGGCTTTGTCACCAGTGCTTTGCTGCCATCAGTCGCTTCTGTCCCACCTCTCGATCTCAGCGTGATGGAAACAATATGGAATTGCATAGCTACGTCGTTAGAGAGACTCCTAGTTCCGTGCCAGAAACTAATTGCTTAAAATAAGAAGCTTATCCACACTTCTCCTGTCTTAAATTAAAACTTGGATTAAAATAAAAGATAATTTCAGCTGGCAACTTATTCTAGGAAACCTCCTAAAAGGAGAAACTCAGAAATCATCAATCTAGTTATGATGAGAGCAGGGAAATTAAAAAAAAAAAGTCCCACTGTTGCTAATTTTCTTCTCGAGCAAATATATAAATAGTTTTTATTGGTCCTTTTTAAAATGACACATATTGAAACACTCTAGGTTTAAATAGCCACTGCCCTCTGAACAGGGAATGTGGTCAGGAGCTTCTGCTGCGCTGCATCTTCTCGGCTGGGCTGCAAACGTCCTCCTCAGCCTCAGCACCGGGATTTGGCCGAGCATCCTCTCCGCCAGGGAGCAATCTGCTTTCTGTCTCGCCCGACCTTCGGGACAAAAGATGTCGTCATCTCCCCATGGTGAGGAGGTGAGTTCACCTTTGCTGAAGAGGAATCCTGTTCTCTGGGCAGAGTTTGGTGGAGGAAAGGAGCGACAAGTCTCGACCCTGCCCGTACAGACACTGAGCCCTCTCGGGGTACCAAGTACCGCGCTCCCTCCTGCTCCCCAGTGATGTTGCCAGAGGTCTGGCAAAGCAGAAAAGCTTCAGTGGGGGCAGTCCTGGCTGTGATGTTGGGGCACAGCCGGCCGGTCCCCTCATTTTGGCAAGGTGTTGCCCCCGGAGCCATGGCACAAGGCGGCCCAGAGCCCTGGCTGCCGATGGGGAGAGCTCCCAGCCTAAACCTCTCTGCAGGCTGGGAGGGACAGACCAAGGTTTAGCATCTAATCCTGGACTAGAAAACCAGACCAAAATCCTGACCTGAATACGAGCCATTTCCAAACCTAACTCAAGTTGTACAGATCAGCATAACTTTTCTAGGAAACATGATTCTTCAAAATACTGGCTCCAGCTTACATGAACATTTTTACGTAAGGACAATAATCTGCTTTTTTTCCTGGAAGAGTAGACGTACGCTGTGATTTCTGTGCCACATCCCATGTAACTCTCAGGAATCCGAGTCTGGACAAGTGTGTGGCCTCACATTACACTCCAGAACAACTGGTCCTTCAGCATCGCCCCTTCGCCCTCCTGACAAGATGATGATAAAGAGGAACGATGCGATGGTTTTGGCACGGGGCAGCTGGCTCACACCTCACGGGCTCTAGCCCAGCCTCGTCACGTAGCACTTCTGCCAAGAGGAATGGGCTCATGCAATGTGGGAAGTGACCCCCCCCAGCTTGTGGGGTGAAGTCAGAACTGCGTGGGGTGTCCAGTGGTGGGATGAGCTGGTGTCCAACACCATGCAACCCTCTGCAGCTGCTTAAAGAGTGCAATCCCCACAGCCCTGCTGTGAATGGGAGCCAGGCTGGATAACCTCCCGAGGTCCCAATCCAGCAGAAATTACTCTACACTCTATAGCAAGGCAAGAGGATTGCCAAAAATGTCGCGGTGGCTGCTGACGTTCCTTGGAGAACAAAGCGTTGAGCTCTGCTGCGGCATCAAAATTGCCTTGCCTGCACGGGTGCAGCCGCACGCACTTCGCCTCTTGTGATGGGTGCTAAAAGGAGAGCAAACCAAAAAGCCAGACTCCTCTGTAAGGTAGCGATGAGCTGCTGGAGAAGACCTTCTCGTGGGGAAAAATCTCTTCCCCCTCCTTCCTTCAAAACTGCGCTATCGTAGGAGAAATACGAAGATCAATGACATTAAGCCAGGCAAATGACATGTAACCATCGACTTCTCCAACAGATTTAACTGCCTCTCCTATTTTTCTGTTGCCGGCAAGCAAATAATTCTTTGTTTCAGAGATGTATTTGTTCTATTACACCCTGAAAAATTTTTTAGTTCCTTCTTGTGAAGTTTTTGCCAATGGCTGTTCCTGAGCACTTGACACCTACCCTGTGCTGGTCAGTTCCTATTGCTCAAACGAATATTTCTGTGCCCAGACAGCAGGATCGTCCCTTCTGGGGCTAGATGACAAACAAGAACCATCTCCCAAAAACCTCCTTATTAAATTACTGTTTCCTCCCCAGCGCTGAACTGCTCGTGCTTGAAAAATTCAAATTAAATTTTTTGGATGTTTTTTGCTGCATTTATGAGGTCTCGAGTGGATTGCATTCTTAAAAACCAACCGAACAACAAATATCCAGGGAAGCACTGCGGGAGCATGCCGGCAGGGCTGGCCAGGCCATGAGCTCTTCCGTGGGGCCATTAAGTAGCTTTGCTTGACGGTATTTCCTAGAAATATGAACCATAGGTTCTACATCCAAACCGCCTTGTTTATGAGAGCTGAGCCCAGTTCTGGGAAGTTTTCCAAGGAAATTTTACCCAACGATTCCCTCCCACCTCCCCGAACAAAGCGTTCCCCAGCGTGTTGGAAGGGAACAGAATAAAACAGGCAATAAATGCTTAGGTATTGCACACAGGCACGGGGTACAAATGGAATAAGCTCGACGTTATTTTTCCAGCTTTTCCTATTCCGAGCTCAGCAGCCCATGGGAATAACCTTGACTGCTTCTTGTTGACAAGTCGTCTAATTCATCTTGATACCGATGACTAATACTCCGCGGGTAAAATCCTTGGCCCCGCCGAGGTCAAATGCAAAAGTCCTGTTAACTCTAATGGGGCCAGAACTTTACTCCCATCGTTGCCTGTCGTAGCGGCACCTTCACAGGTTCCTGCAGTCACCGGACCCGTCCAGCTGCCGAAATGCAAACCCTTCCCTCCCCGCTGACAAGCCTCAGGCGCTAGGTTGGCAGCGAGGAGTATTTTGGTGAGAAAAGCTGCTTTTATCACTCATCCCAGCATCAAGCATTGCCCATGGCTTGGGCTGGGCAGAGTGGGATTCAAGGGATGTGGCCACCCCTCAACATCGCTTCTCCTGCTCTGGGACAGTTCTCCAGCTGGCTTTCCAGGCTGAAATGGCAGGAGGAAGCAGGAAAACAAATTTTATGGGTTTTATTTTTGGTAGTTTTTCCCCAAAGAAACACGCCTGCACTGGTTAGGAAGTATTTATATTGCACCTGTGAAGGAACTGGACCCTGATTAATTAGATGTTAAATTACAGCAGCATTGACTTGGTTCAATTATACCATAAATCTCCCCAACATCTAACCAGGTGAAGAAAGAAGCAAAATCAGGCTCGATTCATCTAACTCCTCCACTGGAATGACCTGGAGCTTTCTAAATTGTTTGTGTTGGGGTTGGTGGTGTCGGGACCTGGATGTCCCCTCACTAGCCTCAGCTGGGACCCCCACCCCTGCCCAGGACCCCAGCCCAGCCCTGGGTTCTCCAACCTGCCCCAGTGATGCTGTAGGTCTCACACAACCTCAGGCCACAAGTTTTAGATTTATTTGACCCAACATTTAATTAAGTGCAACTTTCAGTACACATTGAAATCACTTGGCTTTTTCAGGAAAGAAGTGCCAACACAGTTAAGCAATAGCTATTATGAGCCAAGTTTTGCCCGTAGATCTCTGCCCCCTACCCCTGCCCTTCACTTCTTCTGCCTCCTCCTCAACAGGTGGACCAATCCAGACACGCAGTCTCCATCTGTCTTGGAGAAAAAGTGTGGGGAAACTGAAATCTGAGGGGTCCCTTACAAACGAGGCAGTGCTTTTGCTGGCAGTAAAGCCTCAGAGATGATTGCTGGTGGCATTGCAGCCCATGGTCACCCACGTCTTCCCTGCTTTCACCGTGCAGCACACAGTTAAAGATCATTAAAATAACATGGTCGCAGAACGGACAGCAATGCCTCCAGGTTAGGAGCAAAAAATCCCCACCCTCTTTTTTAGTTACTGGCAGTTACTCACGGAAAATATGTGTGTCTGTAAGAGAATCCTTTGTTTTTACTTATTTTTTGTAAAAGGTTACTTCGCGTCGCCACATAACGCTCAACAATGGCTGCAAACCTGTACTGAGTGGAACAACTATTTAAGAGTAAACAACAGTAGAAGGCCATGTGTCACAAGGTGCAAAGCAGATCTGCAACCCAAGGGTCCTGCCTGGTTGCGGTTTGGGGCTTCCAGCCCAAGAAAAAACACCCGTGGCAAGCGGTGTTGTTTTTCCTTTGAAGAGCACGAGCATGAAGATCCTTCGCTTCAACGCAGGTGGTGTTTAGGCAACAGCAGAGTTATGTTTTTCCAGCTGTCCATGACTGTGCCTCAGTTCTGACACAGAGAAGCCACCACCAGGTTTCGGATGGCCGAGGGCAGCGCTGAATCCTGGCTCTGCGTGCACCCAGCCTGCCAGGCTCTGCTTTCCCATTCAATGGATTGTGAACATTTTCCCCTCTGTGTGGTCTCAGTTCTCTTTGTTAGACCTTAGTGATGTCTCACTCCTGCTGCTGAAACACTCGTAGTTCTGTGTTGGGTTTAACATGTAAGAATCCACCGCTTTCATCTTCCTCGACGCGTTAAGTCTCACCGAGACCCACAGTGCTCTCCAAACGTTGGCGCAGGGATGGGTAGAGCTGTGAGAGTGTCCTGCTCCTCAGCAGGCTGGTGCAGCTCTTCTGAAGGGAAGAAGTGAATCTGAAATAAATGAGAAATTCAGAAGGAAACAAGAAAACATGGTCCCTTTCATTTTGGCCACACTGTAGCTAACCTGCTGCAGCTGCTGGTTCGACGGTAGAATTGCTCAAAGCCCAGCGCAGGGAACCTGCAACTACCTTGAGCATGTCTGAAAACTTCAGAGGACAAATGACGTGACGCGCTTCACTTTGCCAAACATACAACTGGCCACTTGCTGTTGCTTCAGCATCCTGGCAGACTGGCTGATGCTGATGGGCAAGGATTAAAAAAAAAAAAAGAAAGCGTTAGATAGTGAAAAACACTTGCCCTGTGCAAGGTTACTCCAGCCAGAATTCATCACCTCGCAGCCCTCCAGATACTGTCGTGGATGAATAAAAAGCAGCAAACTGAATAGCAGCTGAGTATTTAAAACTTTTTTTTTTTTTTTGCAAACTTTTTCAGCTCTGTCGAGTGCTTCACATCTGGCTGTATCCCGGTCCGTTTAATCATGGGGGGGACATATATGAGAAGCAGTCACCCTCTTCAAAAAGCTTATTTCTGCTTTTGGGCTTCCCTTTCTGCTATCTATTAGGTCTCCATATCCACAGCAGCTCCCTCGCAGCCTCCTGCTGCTCTGATTGTCTTTGACAAGGGCAATGCAATGGGGGTGGGGAAGGATGATGGAAAACACGACGATTTTATCAGCAGCCTGTTGTACCTACTATTATGAAATGAGAAATAAAACCCATGTGTGAAATACCAGCCTTGGTACTAAATCACAAAGCCCATAAGGCTGTTAAGCATAGGGGAGGCTGGGATGAGGGAGATCGATGGTCTCAGACGAAAGCCAGCTGCCCAGCACCTTCTGACAGCAACCAGTAGCAGATGCTTAAGGAGAACACAGGAGAAGGCAAACGCCGAGTGACCCCCTCTCTGCGCCATCCTCTTTGCCATCACCAGCAGACTCTCCAGGGACCTCTCATGCCAGATGCTTCTTCCCAGATGCTCCATTTGCCAATGAGATTTTGCCCAATCCTTTTTAAAGCCATCTGCATCTTGGTCTCCACAACATCCTACGGCTACGGGTTCCACTGCTCATCTACATGTTGTCTGAGCGTTTCAATGTCTTCACGGGCAAATCTTCTAACAGCAGCAAGAAGGCACAGGGCAGCACCTCAGGAATTCAGTTACCCAGCACTGAGGTTTTCTGCCTCCTCGTCCCTACCGACAAACCCAGCAGGCCTAAAAAAGCTTTGGGGGATATTCACAGCAAGCGCAGGAGGCAAACGGGAGCTGGTACGTGAGCTCCTTGACTCACCGCAGGGGAAGACGACTCAAGACCATCAGGCTTATCTGAAATCTGAGGTTGCGTCCAAGCACTTAAATGCAACAGGATCTGCAGGACTTTTCTATTGTTTATTTCTTCTGGCCCTTTCAGTCAGGAGCAGCACAGTCTCACACCATCCCGTGTAACGGCAAACTAGACCACAAGCCCATGGAAATATGAGCAAAATGGGTCTTTTAACCCCCCTCTGAAGCAGCTAATGGGCCTTCTAAACTTTCACAGCTCCTGAAGGATTCACCATGTACGCTCATCTCAGTTAAAATAGCCAGTCCTGTAAACTCGGCCTTACCCAAAGATCCTCAACCAGATGAAGGGTGTTTGAGGGCTTTGTGTACCCTGTATTTCACCTCCTCCTTTCGATCTTCCTTCCTTTAAATCTCTGGCTCTAATAACGGTATAGCAAGACCTTCCCTTCTGCCTCTGCACCTCTATCAGTCACTTTCTCTAGTCCATTCCTCTTTTCATTTTTCCTGGAAAAACTTCATCTCTGTGTTTCCCATCAAAAGGGTTGGATTGTGATTAATGGAAGCAACGGGAAAGCAAGCACCTCTACACATCAGATTAAAGTGTGACGTAGCGGTCGCCTATTTGTTTCAGGGAAAACCAGGCTTGCCAGAGCAAATCCGTTGGCAGAGACACGTATTTATATGCACACGTTGTCTCTTTATTCGGTAGGGAGGATCTTTAGGATAGATCTTAAAGGAGCCACTGCCATGGAACTCTTCAGAAGGTATCACCAAGCAGGTAGATGACTGCAAGGGCATGGGCAATAAGCAAAGTTCCCAATTGTCTGCAACAAGGCACCTTTGGCAGAAGGTCCCACAGGTTGATAGCACTTTGAGTGATCCACCAGCCTGCAAGGAGTTCTCGCTGTAGCAGCAGTTTGAATTTTCCAGCTCCTTCCTACCAACGTTAATGTCTATGGGATAAAGTGTCCTCATGCTTCTAGGACCCAAGTTATCTCAGGTGTCTCCCTGAACAGCACTGGGACAAGTATAAGGTAAGAAAGTAAAGAGTAAAGAGGGAAGGAAGAAGTTTTATTGACCTTCATGTAACTCTGAATAAGAAAACGGTGAGCCAAGTCTCAGTGGGATGTGACAAAGGTGTGCGCCTCTGTGTATGTACGCCACAAACTATCGAGGAGGCACCAGCACTGCAAAGTTATTTGCTGGGCACCCAAGGCTGCTGCTGTAACGAGTTGCCTCCTGCAGAGAACATCAGCAACCATGGGATTCACCGCATTTCCCACCAGGCCTGGTCATTTTAGGAAAGGTCCAGCTACACGCGTATTGCTTTGATCATTGCTTCTTGAGTTAACAAATACGGCTTGACATGAAATCCAAAAATGCCAGAAATGCCTTTTGTCCATCAGCAGATTTCAGTAGCTTGTTAAATGTTAACAGATTGCTCATGCACACTAAAATCTGATGGGCTCCAAGATGGCTCATTGGAGACATCTTCAATTTATTTGGCCCGACACGTGAGCTTACGCAGCATGCTCTGCCTCGATCACAGCTGCGTCCCAAAATGTGACTTAGGAAAAACCAGCATTGCAGAGCAGTCAGCTGGGCTTCGTCAAATCCGTCTAGAAAGCTCCCACTACCGATGGACCAAATTGGGTTTTCTCACCTCCTAAAGAGCAACTGAACGTAAGGTGGGTACGCAGAAGTGAGGGGCTGGGCTTGCAGAGCTCAAAGAGAACCAGCTGCGGGGGTTTGGGTAACAAGCTGCAGGTGACAGAGAGCTAGAAAAGAGCTGGCCCTGGCATCCGGGGCCACGGAAGGTGTGGGAAGGGTCAGTTGGTGGTGGCACAAGAAGAAGAAGGTGGCAGCAGCAGCAGCTTAGGACTTCATTGCTGGGTACTGAAATTCCGTGGAGGCTCACAGACCCAAAATGTCCACCCAGAAGAATGAAGTTGCTGTCTCTAGCCCATGGAGCACCTGAATTTGGTGGAAGCTTGGTGCTCACCTGAAGCAAGCCACAGCGTGGGGCTTGATCTCGGGCTGTTTGAGGAGAGTTCCACCGCGAGCAGAACGCTGAGCAGTGCGGCCGCTTGATCTGGTACAGCCGTTCAGGACGAGGCCACAGCCGACCCCGTCTCCTCGCAGGGCTTTGCAGGTGCTCTAAGCACAGGTGAGTGTTGCTCTGGCTGCGTGACGGAAGCTCCAGAGTCACTGGAGAGAAGGGGCAGACATTTAGGGGAGCACAGGTTGTGAATTACCTCCAAACCAAAATTGTGTGTTGGTTATCTTGATGTGGTGTGCATAAGGAAGAATCAGAACTGTCTGGAGCTGTGGCTGAGATTCTGAGGCTTTTGGATGACTGAATCGTTCGTGTCTTTTGTTAAGCTCCTGTGCAGGAAAAATGAGAACTAAAACAGTGAATTTTCTTTTGATAACGATGTATGCAAATCGGCTTAAACGGGAACAATTGAGTTATGCTGATCACGTCTGTGGGTTACACTGTAACACCAAAGCAGACGTCTGGCGTTTTTCAAGAGAGTGTAGAATCAGCATAAGTCTTGTTCTGCTGCAAAATAAAGTCAAAAGGTCTTTCTTCCAGCTCTGCTGGTAACACTTGCGGGTGCAAAAGGGCCACAAAATCAAAAGGATCATGTTTAGAATCTGACATGATCCATTATTAGTATTTTGAATCTGGCATAATCCATTATCAGCACAGTTGTGTTTGCAACTAAGGCAGGATAAATGTGGAATTTCCCTTCTAAACATCTCTGAGCTCCCCGACACCCTCTCCATGTAGCTGGCTCAGCACCTTCTGCCACCCTCCCTGTCTGAGGTGGAGGATTAGTGCCGCAGGATCCACTTGTAACCTCTGTCAAAGCCACTGCAAACAGGCACGAGATGATGGGAGGCGTTTGGATTTTTTTTTTTTTCAGTTCAATTCGCTTCAAACTCTATTTTTTCCCGAGGTCAAACCGTTCTGGTTGGTTTTGTAGTAAAGTGCTGCCTCCTGCCGGATAAAAGGCCCTACAATAAAGCCCTTTTTTTCCTCAGTAATTTACTGAAAGGATTTCTTTCACCTGAAGTCTAGGAAAGGGCTTTGCAGAGGTTGCTCCGTTGGCAATGAAATGAGGTATCAGTTTTGCAAGCTGCCTAGCAGAGAAGAAACCAAACTGCCTGCGGACACCAGGGCAGTATAAAAAAATAACCCGATATTCCAAGGCAGCACGTTTATCCCTCTGAATAACAGAGAGATGCTGCCAGTGGCCATCTACACGGGGTAGAGAGCCAGGCTGCTGCTGCTTCTCCTGCCTTGTGCTCCTTGTAACAGTCTCCGAGTATTATTATCACGTGTACTTGCCAAACTTTGTTTTTCCTTATTTTAGGGAAATACTAGCAAATGGTAGTGTCACTTGATAAGGCTTACAGCATCTCTAAGAATATCCTAACTTGCACCGTGATCTGGTTCCAAAAATAAGTGACAGAACTATTCAATTACATTGATTAAAAGGAGAATTACGTTAAACAAAAGCCTTCCCCCAAAACACGGTGCAGTAAGGAATGGGGGAGCTTTGCTTACAGTGGTGAAAATCCCTATTTATGTGAACACGACGTGTCCACCTACACCTGCTAACATGAATTTTCAAGCTTTCTCTAATGAACTGGTCCTGAAAATATGCTGGGATATTTCTATCCCTGTCTACATTTATATGGCAAGTTGTCTCTCGGCACTACGGGGACAGAGCGCCTGTTGCTGATAGCTCTAATTATGTCCAACTCCCAGTTTCTTTTATTTGCAAACGACTTGCATGCTATCGGTGGCAATATCTGTGCGCGTTTAATATCGCTGTTGGTTATATCAGGAAAGGGAAAGCTGTCCTGCATATTAGCAATCTAATTTCCTCTCGTTTTACTAGGGAGGCTCTCGGTATCTCAGCATCCCTCTCCGCCAGTTCTGCCGTGCCTGATGGGGGATGACACAAAAAACAACCTCAAGGCTTTTCTGCAAAGTGGCAGCGCCCCACTAGATGGCAAACAGCCACTTGCAAATGCCCGCAGACACATCAAACTCCCAGCCGGTGAACAGCTAAAGGCATTAAATCTCTGCCTAGAGCTAACCTCACGGAGCATAGCAAAGCTCACCCAATAACCGCTGGCAAGGTATGTTATTAAGATATATTTCAGGTTCTTGGATCCTGAGCTGCGATAACGAGCTCGGATGAAGGGCTGCAGTGAACAGCAGCGTATTTAGCATCATCTCCTTCTGTCAGGGGCACTAAAGGTGTCTTTCTAATAAGTTTCCGCTTTATCTAGCGAGTTACTTTCGGCAATGTGATACAGAAACTCTAAGAGGCTGTGCTGTTTTTCCAAGCTGCCCCTCCACACCCGTAAGGACAGGATTTCACGCTTTGCTGCAATCAGTGGGAAATTTGCCACTGACTCAGAGCTCAGCAGAGATCTCACTTAGATGCTGTAAGAGCAATAATGCCCCTGACAGGAGAGCAGAGATGAAGAGGCAAAAGACCTGATGGACCTGATCTTTCTGCTTTGAATCATTCTCTGGGGAGACAAAAATAGACTAAAAGCCCTCCTGAGGTTAGCAAGACACTTGGAAAGGCTTTAAAGGCAGAAAAAGCTTGCAAAACCATGAATAAATGCTCAAACAGCTCCCAGGCCATTATGGCAATTCCTACCACGACGGAAAGCGGCCAGATGACACGTTAACTCGCCCCTAGCACTGCTGCCTCCCTCCTCCCTTTGCCAGCTGCTATTTTAGTACTTGGATGCTAGCAGTAATAACCTGCTCAACATCAAAAGCAGCTTTTTTAATACGGTATACGCAAAGGCCTCCTCCTCAGGCTAACAGAGCAGTGGAAGTTCTTGCTGAAAAAAACCCCAAAAAACAGCAGGAGAGGGTGTGCAGCCCCTCGGGTAACCCTCACCCCCCTTTCTGAAGAGTTCTGAGCAGCCTGAGAGCTCTTTCTGGTAACTCCTGCGAGCGCGTGAGGCCAGGCGTGCAGACAGCGCTGCCGTTGCTAACCTTGCCTTATACTCATTTGGGGCTGCTAAACGCAAATATGCAAATGGCAAAGTGGTGAAAGATTTGCTTTGAAATTTACAGGAGATGAGGTGCTCCTGTACCGACCGTATCTTTGTAGGGGAAACACCTGGCGAAGCTGCTGGCTGACTGCAGCTCGCTGTTTTCTAGACCACGCAGCTGCTCCCACAGTCTATCAGATCATGCTCTGAGAGATGTCCCCTGCAGCAGGATGTGGTCCCGCGGCCTTGGCATGCTCGCTGCCGTAGCACGGAGCATCTCTTGGGCTCCTAAACGTGCTGCACAGCCTCACTGTGCCCGATGGCAACACTGCAGCAGGGCTGGGAAAGTCACCTCTGCCTCCTGCTGCAGAGTGAGGTGGCTGTTGGGCTGGAGCATCTCGCTGCGGCTGCAAACAGAAATCTGGATGGGAGGAAAACAAGATGAGGCTCCCAATGCTCTGAGCATGGCTCTGTGGGGCAGTTCCAGCTAAAGCTATTCAACCTTCAACAGATTCTTACTCGGAAATGCTTGCTTGGGCTCAGCCTGCTGGTTAGACCACTGCTCGCATGGCCCAGGATGAGGAGAGCACGTGCGATGCCGATGCCGGGGTTTGCAGGATACAGGTGTCATGGTAACAACAAAACCAGAGATGCTGTGCTTGCAGCGGTGCTCAGCACCTCGTACATACCGACACACACGCTGCCCGGCTTCCCACTGCTCTGCGAGAGCGGGGTAAACCCTCACCACACAAGCTACCCTCATCTTTCTTCTTCTGTCCTTTAATGCCAGAGGCTCATGATGCAAACCCTAAAAATAAGCAAAGGCCTCTTCCCGTAGTGACACATACCCTCCTGTGTGAAGCAGAGCTAAATCTGTCTCTGATGCGAGCCTTTCAGAGCACAGCCTGCTCTTTTCTTCTGCTCACGCTCTGTGCTAGTGGTTCTGCTGTGACTTATTGTGTTTAACACCTCGACCTTCCCACCTCCTTGCTCGCACGCCCACGCCCACCAGCCTCTTCAGCTGCGGTATGTTTGCGAGAACCACATCTGCACACGAGCAGGTGCTTCCCCCATTCCCAAAGCCAGCTGGTGGCGTCACTGACCCTCCAGGGATGGAGTGGGGAGAGCAGAGCTCAGTGCCTGCTCCGGCAGCACCTGGAGCAGGTGACTGCAAGCTGCAGCACACCTCGGGGATGTTAAACAGCCTGGGTTTGGGGTTAGGGTTTTTTCACGTGATACTCCTCCACGTTTTTGGGTGTAGCGCCGAGTCAAACCTGAGGTGCAGCAGAAACTGCCCCCGCTTCTCAGAAGCGCTCAGCAGCACGGATGTCCTCCTGTCGGGGTCGCGTGTTCCGGGTAATCGCAAAGCAATCGTCGTGCCCTCTCGGAGCCGCCTGCCCGTGTTTCACACGGCTGCTCGTGACCGGGTGAGGTCTGTGCTGCGGGGACACGCGGCCTGGGGAAGGCCTGAGCCTGCTAAGCTGCTCGCGTCCAGCCTCACGAGACACCGAAGCACACGGGTCTGCCCTTAAAGGTCGTTCTCTTCAGGTGTCGGTTGTCGCCGGGCATGTTTATCATTCTCCGTTTCTCAAACGGGTTTTCCTGAGGCATGTAACTGGTGTGCAGATGAAACGAGCTCCAGCCAATCTCCATCTGAACGTGACTTCTCCTGCCGTAGCCTTGTCCGACCATGATAAAGCCTGATAAATCGGTATTTTCGTTTATCCTTTTCCTTGGATACCAACGTGTCTCAATGAGAAAAACAGGTTTGAGTTTTAAACGTGCTGGAAAATGGGTTCGAACTAAAATGACTTTGAGTGCGATGTTCGGTCTGCAAATGCATCAAATAAGTGAGCTGGCAAACATCCGTCTGTAAGAAAAACTTATACATTTCAATGCATGCTGAGCATTCTTTATTCTCCAAATGTCTTACATTTCTTTGACGTAAAACCAAACCATTAGCATGTAATCTGATGGGAAACCTGAAGCCATGAATCCCTAAACCCAAAAAATGAGACAAAGGCTTCAGTTAGCATCCAAACACTGCAGAGCCTGCACTAGAGTCTTCTGAGAAAATTCTACAGAACGCTTGGACATAGAAATGCAGCAAAATCGCAACAAATATTGTGTCTTGAGTATGGTGTTTGAAGAACACAAATATTCTGGTCCAGCAGCATATTTTTACATTTTAGATGACAGGCATATGGGGGGGAAGAAAAAGGTTTGTTTTCACACGGAACAACGCTTTAATCTTTTCTTGATAAAGACTTGAAGGCAGTAGCTCCACTGGAGGAAGCAAGAAATGAGTAATGGCAGGAGGAATGCCACTGAAACCAAGGCAGTGAGAGGTTTAGGGAGTGGAAGGTAAAAATCCAGTTCATGTGAAACGGAGAAACCCTTCTATAAAAGAGCTGTGTTCATAATTACATTTCCAGTTTCACACCAAGTTATTCACGGTAAAAGCTGCAGGATGTAACGTACGCTACTGAATTCTCCTCTTCTCCTTCAAAACCAGTCAGAGTTTAAAGAAATCGCCCTCTGGGAATGATTTCAAACAATCATCGTAGTTCCTCTGAGCTGTTAATTTAGAGTCTGAAATTGGAGTCTCTATAAATCTGATAGAAGTACCTAACTAATTCCTCTTCAAGCCATAATCTGACAGAGTAAAATGCCGTTTTTCCAGTCTGACTAAATTTCCCTGCCAAGTCTTTTGGTGCAGAACTCTTCATCAATGCAAACCCAGTCTGGAAGTGTACTTGTGATCAGAAATCCTATTAAAGCTCATAATGCAGATGTTTATCACTGAGATGGCGGATAATTCTCAATTCCCTGTTAATTTTTAAGATTCAGCATAAAGAATTGAAGTCAATCTCCTAATTATTTTTTTTTAAAACAACCTTCTAAAATCTTTAAAGTAAAATTAGTTGAATGCCCTGAGTAAATTGATCTGACAATAGTCTCCATTCTCTTAATCTGGTCTATTTGCTATGACAGCAGAAACTTTCAGATATCACCTCATGTCAAAATATTTTACTGCTTAACTTCCTAGTGTATCGTTTTCCTACATACTGACATCTATCATTAAAGAAAATAGATTTTTCTGTCCTTGCAGATTATTTTTTTCTGAATAAATCCTCTTTACTCTGTTAAGATAACTGCACATTGCAGCTTGTACTTCTTTGCCAACAACCTGTTCTTACGTTATCTTCCATGAAACGTTTGCTGACAAACCTGTAGAACCCTCGGGGGGATTTTTGGCCACCCTGAGGTGAGCTGATCACCCACTAGGATGCAGGTGTCACCTGGAAAACTGGAGCAAATTAAAACTGAGCCGATTTTTTCCCATGGTCCCCTTTTTATTTTTCTTTAATCTCCAGTACGTTGGATTGACTGTAAATCTCTTGCCACTGCAGAGGTGCTGAGTGCCAGCACTGTGGGTTCAGGGGGCTTCTCTTGGCTGCATTAATCCAACACAGAAAACTGTTGCGCAAGTTTCTGAAAGGCCAGTGATGTTCTGGGTTGGCAGCAGGATTTCTTTTCTTTTAATCTGTGTAAAATTGTTTTTAAAACCTCAGCTGATTGTACAGTACATGGCTAAAGGGAGGGAGCTTGCAAAAGGAACCTGAAAATAGCGTGAATGCACCAACTCTTCCACTGAACTCGAATCCCTGCTGAGTCATGAACCTCCAAGCACAGCCCCTCCCAAGTAAACGTTTCATTTCTATAAAAAAAACACTATTTCAGTGATAGTTACAGACTGGCTCTTAAACCCCAGACCATAAATGGAAGGGGAGGGTAAAAAGCAATCATCATGTACTGTGGACTTGGTGATCCTTCTGAAAGACCTGCTTGTAAAACTGGGCAAGTTTGATTAATCATTGCAACCGCGACATGACACAAGCTGCCGCACCCAGCTGCCTCGTGTCCCGTGCTGGCTGCTCCGAGGAAAAGCCACCCGGCCCCCCTCAGCGAGGCCGTTCCTGTGGAAACCTGGCAGGCTAGGCTTCAGCACCGAGTCCTCTGGTCAAAACTCTTGGATTTGTATCTCCGTACAAACGCTTTTATCTTGGGCTCTCTTAGCGCAACAAACCCCTGCAGCTCCGAACTACCCTGACCCTTTGCTCAACTGCGACCTGGCCTGGGTCCGCTGGGGTGAGGCAACCTCAGGCTCTGCGAGCCCTCTGCTCATCCCCACCAACCAAGGGGAAAAAAAGAAAACAATAATCCTTTCCTGTGCCCTCGGCAAACCTTACCCTCCCTGCAGAGCCCTCAGCCTGTCCCACGAGGTCAAAACTGCCCCACGCCCTACGTTATTGTGGCTAACAGTGAGTGTGATCCCTTCCTAGCAGACCTTGGACGTTGTTCTTTGGAGACACCCCCTGCTGCTGAGCAGTCACTGTCTTTTTCTTCGTGATTTGCAGCCCCATAGGTGCTGCTGGATTAGCGATGAGGCCCCACGAG